>NC_092029.1:3963384-4070884 GCF_042242105.1 Pempheris klunzingeri
TTGTCCTAAAGTGGAGGATGAGTCACGTCCTTCAAGTTCACCCAGTATGGCTGTGAACGCCTCCAAAAACACTAGGAGACGAAAGTTGCTTCATTTAGAACATAATGTGCTGGAGATTCATTATTCTATTCTAAATCACAGTATTTTACAATGTTAGCTTATATTCTTTTGTTATGAGTTAATCTATACTGTCACTAAATGACGTGAATAGTTATTAGCTGTTACAGCAAGAGGCGAACCACATTAGACATTAACTAAACACGGATGCTCTTTTTGTAGATGTCTGATTACAGCAGATATAATTTTAATTATCCATCCTGCTCTACATCTCCTCTGCCCGCCGCTGTCTTTTCTTGCTCTCATTCCTCTCTATATAACCTGTTGTTGATTAGCTGAATGGGTCTCAAGGATAAAGGCAGAAGGGGCAGCGGCTGCATTCTTGTTACCAGGTGCCAGGCTCTGGGGCTCGGCGGGAGAAGAAACGGGCTTAACACTTGTTGGGGGAACATATTCCATCACCCGGGAGTCCGGCTCTGGAAGCCGGCGCTAAGAAGTCATCCAGACCATTCAAATGGCACAAAACTGGTAATTATGCAAAGCAAAAGCAAAGCATTTGATGAACATTTCTCACATTTCAGCTTTGCTCCTTACTGCAGTCTCAGATGCTAAACTGGAAACGTTTTTGTGTTGTGTCCCTCCCCAGTCTCGCTTCTCAGCCTCACCTCGTCACCTTGCAGGATGCTCTTAATTAGAACCGTCTTGTTAGCTATATCTTCCCGCTCCTTAATTAAGAAGAATCATCTTCACCCTCTTTCCATTGTCCTGCTTTGAAGAAAAGGGCCGTTGCCTTTCTTGTCATTTACCCCTTTTTTCTTTAAGATAAGGGTTTTTTTTTTTCTTTTGGTTTTTCTGTTGAAGGTTTTCTTTGAATTGGCAGATGAAGAGGGAGAGGAAAAGAAGGAGCGGCTGCGTAATGAAAAGACCCACGTACACCAAGGACCGAGGAGCCACCTGATAAATTGGCTTGTTAAGAGGAGAAAGATCACTATGTGACATATTCCTCCCATTCATCCCCAGCAACACAGGTGCAAAACAGACAACAGACAAATGGGAATCAATCAAATCTCGCCAGAGCTGGTGCTTGTATTGGTATACAAACGCTGACAGACGCTCGGCTGGGGTGCTGATCAATTAAATGTTTTGTTGTGTGGACTCAATTTAAGTGATTGTTGCATGTTCATAAACACATGTAGACACACACACACAGAGGCAGATGGTAGAAATCAAATGTTTTATAGGGCAAAGAGGGTCTAACACACATCTATCCCAAGGCCAGTGCCTCGTACTGTGTGAAAGAGAGAGTGGGGACAATGAAAAGCTGTGAATAAAGGGCGTGTGTGTGTGTCTGCGTGTGTGTTTGTGCGCACACCCTATTACCCAGACACCACCAACATTGTATGGGAGGATGACTCTGTGCAGTGAATACTAGAAGACAGTGAGAGCATGTTTGATATCTGAGGGGAAAAGAAACAAAGGCTGGCTGACATGAGGGGGTAAAGGGTTTGAGAAATGGAGGTAAACAGGGGGGATGGATGATGGAAGGGAGGGTGGATGGATGGATGCATGGAGGAGGGGAGAGAGGGAAGTATATAAAGGGTTGGACAGCGCTTCTTTTCTGTCAGTCTCCAAGCAACTCACAATAGAAGGTCAGAGAAGAAGGAGAGGAGAGAGACGACAATACGGAAATACAGACTATTCCTTTATTCAGCCACAGACATACAGGTAGGCAGGCAGATACACAGGCATGTACGACAAACACACACACACACACACACACACATATATATATATATATATATATATATATAGAGAGAGAGAGAGAGAGAGAGAGAGAGAAATGATGTGTGTTACACCAAATCTAGCATTAAAGTGAAAATATCCTGGGATCTGTAATTGGATTTTTTTCTTGCCCATAAACATTTCGCAAGACTGATACTTACTGCAATTATGAGAAGCCGGGGGTAAATAATTGGATTCAATATATAAATATAGAAAAAAGAAATAAAACTTCCAATAAAAACATGAGGCTCAAATATATATTCACAATATAATTCTGTCAACCACATCGACACCATCCTGCTGTTGGTCACAGTTTAGAATAAAAGAGGAGCCAAAGTCAAAGTTGAATACTTGCACAGATTTACATCGTGCTTCTGGGCAAATCCACCTACTGTGGCAATCCCCAATTTCTAGCCATTTTAAATGCCGGTGTAGTCCTTTAGTCTTTTCCAAGACAAAAGAGCTTTTATTGCTAATGTTTTTTTCTTTCAAATCGTGGGTCAAGTGACAACAAGCAGAGAATGACTATTACAGGACATTCTCAGGATCTCGTGAAACTAAAGCATCTCAGGGCTGAACTATGATGAGCCTTAAAATCCATTCACACACATCCATTTATTTCAGGTATTTGTAGCAAACACTGATAAAAGTGCTCTTTACATGAGAGCCGTTTTCTAAATGAAAAAAGGGCCCTACAATGGAAACAACAATGGGTCTAGAACCGAGGAGCACCACCATAATTGTTGCCCAAAAAATCAGCGCAACATACATGTCCAAGTGACGGATGAAAGAAATGCAGCATTGCCAAAAAGGAGCATGAAGGTTTCAGGCTTCTTAAAGCAACAAGTGGGAACTCATTTCATTTTGTGTTGATTTTGGCGGCTCCTGGGGACAATGTGGTAATGTCCCCTGGAAAGAAGACTGTGTTTCTGATCTGGTTAATGTTTGCATTAGGCACAACTTGTTTTTTTTAATACTGTTTTTCTGTTTTAAACAGCTGTTTGCAGGCTGCATTGTGATGAGTTCATGTATCTGTTTGTGGTGAAACAAAGGAAACTTTGTTGTAGCACCAGTCATACACCTACCACTAACAGATTTGGCTGATTGGTAATTGGAATTTTGTTAAGGAAGCTAGATAGCTGTTATGTTTTCAGAATAATCAGCCAAAGGCAAGATGTTGCAAGGCCAACATAAAATCTTACATTATAAACCGGTTGTATAGCCTCCAATATAAATTCCTAACTTGATGTTAAACTACGTTTCACAAGGTATTGAATAAATAAATAGAGGTGATATATTACATACCTGTCTTGGAGACAGCTGTCAAGGTCGTTGTGTTTTTGCCTGTGCTCTGTGTCACTTCTTGTCTTTTTGTCTTTACTGAACCTGCCCCCACTAGCAGCCATAACTATGACAAAAGAAAAATCTCCTCCTGCTTCCACTTAACTGGCAAACTTACTACTCACTGCAAAACTTTGTCCAGGAGAATGTAAACACTCTGCATGCCATGAATCACAGTGAAGTGCAAATCTGTTCTGTGTTCAAAATCAGTCATTAAAAAAGATTTGTTGAAACGATTCGTTCACCGTTCGTTGCCTGACCAGAGCTCAGACTGTGGAGGTCCCTTACTGGACTGAAAACATGGCCGAACGGTGTTTTCCTCATGATCCCCGGCCTCTAGAACAGAAAGCCACAAACATGCCAAACTCAGTTTAGAATTCTTGACATTTTAAAAGTGCTAAATATCAGAGATGAATGATGGTTTCTAATGATATTTAAGCTTCTTTTTTTTAACTGATCTACAGCTCTGCATTACTCTTGAGCTTGCTGGCCTCGAGTCCAGATCTCAGAGTTGGTGATCAGTCAATAATCTACGTTCAGTGAGACTGAACAAGTCACTGAACCTGCACAGCGCAGGTTTCATCACACATTGTAAACTGAACTGAGAAATGAACAGTAGGAAGTGATTCAGTTCACTTAGTTCACCCCAATTGAGAGAAGACAACCAAGATGTTTATAAGACAATACCATTTAACCGTTTTGTTTGATTTTGAGGTGAATCACACCCAAGGACAGGCGTTTAGAAGAACATCTTCCTGATGTTCTTTTTGCATATTTAAGTCATATAGAAGCATCATGTGGAGGCAAATTAAGATCATCTACTAGCAGCGATCAGGGGGTCTTTAGTCAGTGAACTACTACTGTGAGCCTTGAATTATTTTGCAAAAAAAAAGGTGATATTCATAAAACACATTAATTAAAAAAATCTTCTCAAGGACTTTAGTCAAGGAGGGCAATTTGGAAAAAGGTATAATTATGGAAACTATTGTTTCTTAAGAGCCTGAATCACAGTTTGTAGAATACATATGGCATAAGAGAATGGTACAATGTACTGTGTGTTTCAGACCCACCTGCAGCACACAGTACGTCAGTTTACTCCAGCTGGTGAAGCTGGTGAAGCTGGTGAAGCTGGATCGGCAAGCCGGTGAGTGGAGCGAGGAAGGAGAGCTCACACTCACAGTGGACAGTTCAGTGGGAGCTGGCGGTACCATGAGGACTGCAGCAGGTGAGCACTGGGCGAGACCGGGCGAGGTCCGGGAATGAGTGCTTGAGAGTCTTGCATTGAGGAGTGAAGAACAATCTGGCAGTGAGTGAGTGAGTGAGTGGTGAAGGCTAAAATACTGGCCTAATGAGTGATCAGGAGGAGGTGAGTGGAAAAAAGAGGAGGGTTAACCAGAGGACTGACTGTGACAATGGTCTTCATGTACTTTATACTTATGACTTATATAACTTATAACTTATGAACCACCAATAATGATTACTTATTAGTTAGTTATTAACAAGTAAAAGTAACCTTTGTGACAAAATCTGAGGTGTACGGCGCTGTTTAACCAAAAGAATGAATTGAGAACATTATTTCAGTTGCCACAAGTCCTGAGCTGCTGTGTTGCACGCCGGTGGTTTTCAGATGAGTCTTCACTGCGACTCAAAGACGAGGTTTCTCACTCTTAAGTGGCTGCGACGAATGCCCTCTCCTCTCCTCAGAGACTGGAGAGAAAAACATGGCTGTTGTTTGTTCAAGGACAAATAATTTTTAAAAAAGCATACTTTTTCCCTTGCTTAGTGAGTTATGTAAAAGGCAATCCTTTCTATTGGGTGTAGGTTTTTGAAATAGTTGCGTTTTTATAATTTTCCTATCACAAGTCTGATGGTTAAATGTCCATTAGCAGGGCAGGCTGAAATGTAGTTCTGATGCATTAAGTGGCATTAAGAAGTGGAAACAATTTGCTCAAGGTTCAAGGGACAAGGTTTCACAAAAAGGATTGTCTGTCATTCATGTGAAAGCCCAACAAACAACAGGACTCTCTGTGCCCTTGGACTGAATATTTACCTAAGTGAATTCTCTTTCATTTTTCATTCTCTCATTCATATGATCATAACACTGTATAGCAGAAGTGTCACATGAATCCTTCTGTTAGTTGTAGCTTTTGTGGTTGATCGTCTTTAAAGAAAAATACTGTGGATTTTCAGAGCCTGGCCTGGTCAACGTACCTGTTAGGGAAAGAACAAAAAAGACCCCAAAATTATCCTTGAGGCAACAGGAGACAGTGAGTTTTACAGCTTTTTAAGTAATAAGAAACTTGGTGAATTGTCTTGTGAATGTCTTCCATTTAATATTCGAATTTCAGGAGCAGGAAGAAAACTTCAAGCTGGTTATAAAGACGTCTCAAATGTGTTCGGTTTCATTTGAATAACCAAAGATTTTGACAACACACATCTCCTGTGACCACATCATCTCATCCAGTGACTCAGTGTCCAGGGAAGGATGACAAACGGGCAATAACAAGCCGTCAAGCTGTCATAGTGACTGTTGGAAGTTTGGAAAATGATCATGAGAGCCCTAAAGGACTGGAGTGGTGGCTCCATAGTTCAGAGGCTGTTCAAGTGTTTGTGGATGCATTATTCTGTTGTATTTGCTCATCATCTTGCCAGGGACTTCAGACTTCACTGTGTCCGTATGGCTAAATCTTTTACACGATGCTTACGGTATGTTAATTAATGCACATTGTTCCTTCTTAAAACAACAAACACTCTACTAATGAATATGTCCCGTAGATCTCATGAGCTCACACTCGACGCCGCACTTCCTTGGGTCCTCAGCGGTTTACCTGCCAGATGTGAAGTAAACTAAATGAACAGTTGTGAAGAAAAGACAGACAGACAGACAGACAGACAGACAGACAGACAGAGACTCCCTCCATTTAGGTCTGATCATTTCAATAATGACACAGCGGGTCTACACTTTTCTGCCACATTTAACTTTTCACTGTTTGTTGCCAAAAACTGTACAAACATTATCATACACCGAGGTAATAATTGAATAGAAGCCGATTGGAGCTGTGTGTGTGTGTGTGTGTGTGTGTGTGTGTGTGTGTGTGTGTGTGTCTAAAGTGAAATGCTTCGCTTATCCCGCCATCTCTGCTCCCATTCAACAAGAGGCCAAAGCACTCCGACTCCGGCTGCATGAATGGCGTCAGCTTATAAGGGCTCATTAAAGTACAGACGTCTTCTTGGTGAGGGAGAGAAAGGAGGCTTTACTTTGAGGAGGAGGTGGAAAACAGAAAAGAAAGAAGTGAATGCATGAACTTGAAAGTTTCTGTAGTGCATGTTAAACGGTTTGGGAGTGTGTATGCGTCATATACAGATCGTGGCTACATCAAGGTTGTTATGTACAGAACATGAATGGTTCATAATTTTATTTGTAACTCCGCTCAGTCAGTTCGTCACCGACTGGAAGAGCGTAAATAAAAAGGCAGGCAAAATCTGCCAGACCGCAGCTGGGAAATCGGTTTCATGGCAGATAATCATGTCGCCTACAACAGGTTGGAACTATTTAGTATGAAACCAGCCATGAAGTTACACCAAAATCATTTAGAAAACAAAACTGAAATCATATTGTGTATAAACAGCTTTGGTTGAGGACCTAACATGTGATTCATATCCAGCGTATCAAGATAAACTGGTGGAATCATAAAGACTGGTGTTAATGTCAATTCATGTCAAGTTATGCCGAGTTAGCGTTTTGTTTTGTGCCATTTAATACTTCAAAAGCTGCACTGCAATGAGCTTTGATGGGCTGTAATAAAACAAGCTGGAACAAATCAAATCTTTCTATCAAATGACGTTTTCTGTCTGGTTTTTCTGCTCGAACAGGACTCGAAGGTCCTTTCATGTAAAAACATCGTTAGTGATTGCTTACGTTTTCCGGGGGTCACCTCAGATCCCACCCACACACGTAAGGCTCCCCCAGTAAAGCTTTGCCAAACAAACCCTTTTCCTTCATACCCCCACATCTAGAAAAAGCTACGGCCGCTGAAACCCTTCTACTTGCCGTGATGGCTGCTCTCTATGACAACACATGAGACATGATAAACATGGCAGAGCACAGCAGTGGTGTCCTAACCAGTAATGACACACGCAGGACCTTCCACCGCCGCCTGTGTCACACAGCGAAGGACAGGATGTGAACACAGTAACTCTGGAGAATATAATTAAAGCTCGATGGCTCCCTGATACATCCGGCCGGTGCTGCTGTGCTTCATCACAACTGAAATGCACACACGGGCTTTTATTACAAATCCTTTAGATTATTGCAACTCTCTTTTTACTGGTCTCCCCAAAACAGTCTTTGCAAATAATTACAGAAAATGTAATGTAAAATTAAAAGATTCACATTACTGCAGCGTCTGCTTGTATGTTTTAGAATTGATCTTAAACTCCTTTTACTCATCTGAGATAATTTAGCACCTTTATATATCAGTAACTGCCTTTCATTTGATGTCCCACACCCCTTCGAAATTTTAAAAATAAATCGCAGATCTATTTTTAATTTGGCTTTTAGTTTGGGTTGGTGGCATCATTGTTTTATTTTATTGTGAACATTTATTGCTATTGCTATGACTTATTGTTATTATTTTCATCTGATCTTGATTTGTTTAGCACTGAAGGCTGCATCTCTATATGAAGTATATGAGTTATTATTATTATTATTACAGTGCTGTAGGTATCTACAGCAGGACCGTCACTCCAAGGAGAACATGGAGCCGCTGCTGGTCCCATGCTAAGCTAGGCTAACCTCACTAATCCACAAACTCAATGCAGACACAAAGAAAAGCACTTTGGGTAAGAGAAAAACCAACTTTCAGAAGAACTGAACTGTATTACTGTACTGTACTGTATCATATTTTACAGAAGCTAACAAGTCAGAGCTCCGGCCTGTATTTTCTATGTGAATAGGTTTGGACACAATAATGATCAATAACCAGATCATGGTAGAATAAAGTTATGAAACATGTAGCAAAGACTTCCCAGTTTCATTCAGACAACCAAAGAAAAGATGCAATTAAGTCCACAAAGAATCGCCGCAGCTTTTACCTTGAATGCTTTACTGGCTGAATACACAGGGTGTAAATGGTAGTTTTATTTCTTACTGTCTCAGGCAGGCTTGTTTACCTCGGGCTGGTATTCTTTCTGTTCTGTGCCATGTGAGAGAATGAGGACATCTATTCATTAAAATGGTGCATTATTATATTCCTTCTGCTTTTCAATGCTGTATGTCTGTATGACATGATGTTTGCACTGTTTTAAGTTTACAAGACCACTTATATTGTGTAAAAGGAAACACTTCTCTTTGATTCAGCATTGTGTGTCTTACCGAGTAATAATATGCACAGGCTCATCAACAGCCGCTATGCTTTATGTCTTAAAGAAAGAGTTTATACATTAAATACGCACTTGAGAATGTTAACTACACACAGTAAAAAAAAAAAAATTAATTACAAGGCCGCAAAAGGCAAAACATCTAAGAAATCAGAGACGGTTGCTGGAGAGCAGAGGGCTCCCACAATTTAACCTTAGAAATTAAATTAAACTTCGATGTGATGAAGCAGCTATTGAGGTGCTGCTGAGGACGTAATTAGAAGTCTTGTTAATATCTGTTGGTCTTGCCAAGGTGAGCCAAGTCAGGGAAGAGTCTTATAAGAGCAGAAGCCATTAAAGTCTTTTATGTAGTCTTTTCTATGTTCTTTCTATGGGGGGCGGGCTCCACTGTGGTGAATAGCTTTTCTTTTATACTGTAAGAATGAATTTCTGTGCATCTGAGATGAAAAAATTTACCTGAAACCGCACTTGTGCTCATGTATACTTTCTCTCCCTTTCTCTCAGACTCAGAAACAAATGTTGATTTCTTCTTTTTTCTTTTTTTTCCCTCAAAATATGGGAGAAATGTTCGTCAGACTGTTTCCGAAACAAAACATATCGCTTCATGACAAAAGCTATGAAATGAAATGATGCCTTTTTGTATAAGTTATAGTTTTAAAAAGCACTATTCCATGAAGTACCCTTGAGGTTCAGCTCTGCAGTTTAGTGTTATTTAAAGCATAAGCATGGAAACAACCTATTTATAATTTCCTTATTATCCACAAACCCCATGACAGAAACAAAACCAACATTGCATTGATGAGGCCAAAGCCTGATGTGTTTTCTTCCTCAGTGAGCCACAGCGTTGCTTTGGATGACGACTCCCTTTGTTACTAAAAGTCAACAGGTCCACATGAAAACATTCTCTCTTTATAATCGTCTGCCCATAGCTTCCCTTTAAATGACTTTAATTTTTCATATTGTTTTTGTTTTGGATGATTAAGTGCATTGCACCAAAATGAGAATTAAAAAAGTGTCTCTGAAAACCACACTGAACAATTCAAATAACAGACTTTAGACCACAACACCTGTATCAGATGTGGCCCTAAAGATGCATTTAGTCACATTTTCATGCACACAAGAACAAAACACACACACACACACTCACAACAACACACTGTGGACGCACACTCATCAGTCACGTCAGCGCTCCTGCTGCTTCTCTTGTGTTTTAAGTGTTTGCATAGTCCTCCCACATATTCTCCACCAGGGAGAGAAATACCTGCAACACTGGCTAGTGTGGGGTTAACACACACACACACACACACACGAGCGCACATGTACACACACAGACACACACAGCAGAGGAGTATGTGAGTCCAGCCCTGTCCACTCTTTTCTCATCGTCACACCTTACAACATAGTCCACAGAATAAAGTGGTAGAACGACCAGAATGATTTGTTCCTGAACGATCAGTTGTTTAAGGCTCCCCACCACAACGAGCCCAGTCTGCTGTGATTGGGCAGCTCCCACTAGCCTGAGCAGGTACCGCCCTGCAACTTCCTGCAGCTCTGCCATCTCTGCAGGAGCGCCACATTAGCCGAGCAACATGCCAACGCTACATTCAAGAGGCCAAATAAGCAGCGAAGAAACACAAAACACAGCAGAGCTTGTAGCTTCCAAGTCGTGGTCACGGACAGCCATGATCCATCTTAGAGCTTGTACAGTTTGTTAATAGCAGTTAGAAATAAAATAATGTTACACTGTGAGGACATTTCCATCACAGGTTCATCTCAAGAAAAGTAAATCCTCTGGGGCTTCACTTCCACAGATGGTGGGAGGACATGAGGAATGTTGTCTGGCTTCTTCTCAGAGTTTGAGGGTCTCTGGACACAGTAGGGACACAAGTATATGTTGAAAAAAGACATTAAAAAGTGCATTTTGCATAATGTGTTCCCTTTAACTACAGAATAATTATTGTGGATAGTTTTTTGCAGCTCAGTGACTGAGTCAGAGTTAATCAGGAAGTCAGTGAGTTAATTCAGATATTTAGGAACTAATTACTTAATGCTTCTTTGATATAATAGCTCCCCCGTTCTGTTCTCCAGTTACTACTCATTAAGTACAAATCTAATGAAAAGACCAAAATCAACAATATGTTAGACCTTCTCTTAACACTTTTCCATCTCCACTCTCTCTGTAAGCCCACTGCTTCCTATTGTAGATATAAATCTTTAATAATGGCTTCCAACCAGGTAGTTTGATTTTTAAAAATTGCTCAGCAGTTACTCATCACAGCTGGTCTCTGCGGTTTTTCATAAAAGTCACATAAACAGGAGAACATAGTGTATTTGTGGGGGACTATTTTAAGGCGTGGACCAACACACATTTGTCACTCTAGTGCAGTGTTTGTCACCCCTGATTCAAATGAGAGGCTCGTTATGTGTTTGCTGATAACGAGCCTCTCATTTGAACCAGGTGTATTGGAGGTGAACATGTCACCCACCCTCACTTATGTGGTTCAAAAGTGGAGCTCAGAGGGATAAAATATATCAGACAAGTGTTCGCAGAATCAATTCATCTTCATATTTGTGATCCTCTCATTTGACCTGTCAATTCGAAAAATGTCAAGGCATTACCTGCCTTATCGTTTAAAGTTAGACTGGATTTAAAAAAACCCAACATATTACCATATTTTTCTGAAAGACGTCAGTGAATATGATGTCTCAATGTCTTTTTACACTCTGTTCTTATATCACAAAGTGATGCGATACGACCGTTTTCTATAATTCTTACTGGAAAGTTTCTTTCTCTACGTATTCTGATTTGACTTTGAAGTAATAAATTAGAACTGAGAAAATAGATATTTCAAAAGGAAATGCATAGAATAATGAAATTTAATATTCATTCTTGACCTTGGAAACAACAGGTCTCACCACAAAGATCCCTTTAGTAGCTGTTCTAGAGCTTTCTATCATATCACCTGATCTTTACGCCCAGTTGTCGTTGAATTTCAGATGTTCACATTTCCATTTTTTTCCTGACTTTTACCTTTAATGACTTCTCGTATGTGTCGGCTTAAAATATAAGATTACACCTCTGCTGATATTAATGTGATATCATCACAAAAATCCAGAAAAGCTAAATGAGCCTTGGGGTGACATTTCTTTTTCTTTTTTTTGTAAATGTGAATAGATTCTAAACTTCAGTATGCAGGAGGTATTTATGTCATCCAGTGTTTCAAGTAGTTTATAATTTCTCTCAGAAAATTCTTCACTCTGTTGTGATATCAAACATGGATTTCACCGCGGTCATGTTTTATTAACCAAAGCTCTTTACTGAGTAGAATGGCTAACAGAAGTATCATCTTCTAAGTGCCTCTCCATCACCATTCATCCGTGCCTCCCAATGACCTATTACAGCATAAAACAATGACAACAAGTGCTGCACTTGATCAAAATATGAGCTCCAGTTTGTTAACAATCCTCGTTCTGGGAGGCTATTTCATTATTGCTGCAGGCTTTGATTCAACGAGGGAGCACTTGCATGGGGAATTCAACAAAGCTTAATTAAATAAAACATTAGTCTTTTACTTAAAATTCCAGCTGAAGAGTCTGGCTAATTGTGGAGACCGCAGTCTAATGAATGAGCCAAAAATACTGGAACCTGCCTGGTTGTTGCAGAAATATCTCCTCAGTGAAAATACAAGCAGAGCTTTAATATTAGTGGGTGCAGCAGCACATAGAAAGCAATTTATAAAGAAATCTCCTGTTCATATGTACAATTGTGACATAATTATTCACTATATTAGTTACTTACACACAAACTAATAAAATATAACACATGATGATATGATATGAGACTGAACTACCCAGCAGCGTTCATGTGGTAAAATAGTACATTAATATAATGCCACACTGTCATAATATTGTACTATCATATTATACATTTTGTTGATAATAATAATAGGCTTTTACTTTGGTAAGACTTAGAATGGTAGTTACTCATATGAATTTACTTTTGTTCTCCTTTATCAGAGACAGAAACACTCCTTTGACATATCAGTAAAACCTTTTCCGAAACACGTTGAATGTAAAATGTTAATAACCTTTGTCTCATCAATGTAATCTGAGGTTTCCTAAAAGTTTTCATTTAAAGTAAACAAAATATATATTTGTAATATGACATTACAGCATTTTTCTTACAAACAATCTGTTAATTCGGCTTTGGGCCGACAGAATAGCAGTTAAAATCAAATAAAAAATGTTTAAATATATATAGTCAGTAAGATTCACCTCACACTAAACCTTTGCAGCTTAAACTTCAGCAAACCGAATGCCCAAATGTTTTGTGAATGGAGACCTTGGGTTTGCAACATTGAAAAACATTTTCTTAAAGGTAAACCAGCCAACTTGTTGAGCGAACCTGAAAACATGCAGCACCTGTTCACTTCAACAAGTTTAATGTGTGAGTTTGCTGCCCTCTGATGGACATTTGGAGAACTGTAATTCTTTTCATCAGGAATCAGAGAGAGATCTGTATCCTTTCACAAAGACCTCTCCTAACTGTTCCTTTCCTTCCCTGTTGCTCTTATCACACATCTAAGTAGGTAAAAGTCTACAGATTAAAGTCGCCTTTGGTTAGAAACTGATGATGTTAAATACAAAAGTGGCCATAACTCTGGTCTTTTTCTCGGCTGTGGTGACACCTAGTGGGAAGCTCATACAGCACTGGGGTCACACATGCAGTCCAATACTATCAATAAAACACATCAGTCAGTTTTAAAAGTGTTGCGGTGAATCGTTGTTGTCAATATGGATCTGGATGTCTGTGTCAGGCTGTTAGAATATAAGGTTGATCATGATAAATGTATGATTCTGTTCTTCTTCTTCTTCTTATTATTATTATTATTATTACCATCATCAATATAATCATAGTCATTCATCAATAGTACACAGTATAATAACAGTCGATGGTAAACCCACCTGGTTGGAGTCTGGAGATCTTTTTTAAGTAATTTAAAATAGATTAATTATACATTTAATTGTAAACAAATTAATAACAAACAAACAAAAACGTTAATTATTTTGTTAATTATTGTATTTCCTTATTTCCTTATATTGTCTGACATTGATAGTTAAAATTTGTTTTATTTCATCTGTTTGTTTGCTTGTGTTTTGTCTTGTTTTGCCTCTTTTTCACTCCCTTGTATTGTTATAGTGATTTATAATATAATATAATATTAATATTATAAATCCGGCATGAGATCCACTCCTCAGGGATCTGGATTACTGCTGTACACATGTATCACTATGAAAACATTTTAAAGCAAGACAGATAAAATTCATTTCAAACTCAAACTTATTTGTAATTATTACAATAGCAGTAATGTAAAACATCTCACTATGAATTTGTATTCAGTATTTAGCTTCTGATATCTCATTAGCAAAATAAACCTCTGTGTTGATGAAAATTCGATGTCATATGTAGGTGGAATTAAACCAGTTTAACAGGCAGGACAGCTGCAACTGCTGCAAAAGTGGAAAATAATGTTACTTCTCGTAGCAGATAAATCAGGTGTTTGGCTTCTGTATGAGGACGGTCTGACCTGCACCACAATCTGTGTGACACTGAGACCACAGAGGGAGACTCACACGTGGGGGCCGTCTCAATCAGCTCTAATGCAAAGTTCTGGTTAAACATTGGCCCAAAGTTTGCCTTCCGCCTTCTGTTGTTTTTACACTAAAGGTCCAGCAATTGTTACAGCCATTATTGACTTAGTAATTAAAGTATTTTAACGTGGGGATTCTGTAATCATTACATATGCCACCATCTGTCTCTGCTCCGCTGCATGAGCACCTGAAATGGATTTTTCCTCCTGAGTAGATAACGTATAAAAACCAATCAAGAGGGGAGGAGGGAGCGCGGCCGCGTCACCACCATTCACCCAAAACAGTCTGAGTCATGCAGATATGCACCTGCATTTACTGGGTTTTTGTTAAATATTAAATATTCAGCAGTGGCAGTTTTACATTTGATTTGATGAAGTTTGTCCCTGAACGTAAAGAGCCAAAAAGAATAGTATAGTATGAATAGTTGTTTAAAGAGTTTTCTGAAAACAAGCAGTAATTAGTCTAAAGTGTATTTGTAGTATTTTGTATATTTTCATTATGTATTTTCATATTTTCATTATACCATAAACAGTTGAACTGGAGGTTTTAACCATGTTATTACAGAAAGAGTATACTCTGTCATTAGACACATGATAATACAACATTCACAGACCGCCCACTGTTATTACTCACTTTCAAAAGAAATTAAAACCATTGTCCACAAAAGTAAAGCATATTTATATCAGGATTTAAAGAAGAATGTAAAACAACAGTGTATTTAACTTCATTTATCTTTCAGCTGACATAACTGGTGAACCTGATCCTGCTGGGCAACGTTACATTTCATCTGTGAAGCACAGTTTCATTTGGCGGAAAATATTGAGAGTCCTCAACTGTCTAAATGTATTAATTCATAGAATTCAACACGTGGAGAGCAAAAGTTTTAGTGGCTTTTTCTTTGGAGAGAACTATTAACTGGTACTGAATTACAATGTTCTTTCCAAGAAATGTCCTCATTATTAGGAAATTACTGACTGATAAACATAAGTGTTACCATGTCAGACATGAAGCCAGAGGAGGAGTTTGAAAGTGGTTGTTTCAGTGTCCAGAGATGGTCAAACTTTTTAAAATGCTTTTCCTGTCTTACAATAGGGAAACAATACAGTATAACAAGCGATACAATAGTTTCAATTCAAAAAGATGCTAAATTAAGATTTTGAATACAAATATCTTAAGATGCATCATGAATTATTTCTCTGCTATAAAACATTTAGCCCCCCTAAGATGGATTTTCTTCTCCTCTGAGTGAATTTAAAACATAAATCAGTCCCTGGTGGATAAAAGGTTTGACTGCAGTATGTTTTGTCAGAGGAAACACAACACACAACTTTAAATCTTGTGGCTTTATGATGTACCATCTGCTCCAGATTGACGAGGTGACATGTTTCCATGTTTCACCACGGTGTAACATTAACAGTTCATCCTCAGCCCTCCCTCTCACTCCTCTCGTAACATTTTGGTAAACACTTTTATCTTTGAGTCCTTTGTGCCGCAGACAAACCAAATAATTACAAATAAAAAGCTCCCAACTTTGATCCGCAGTCTTCGATTGTGACTCCGTCCTGTAATCTCAGAGTTCGGCCATTAAAGAGTCGTGTGTTTGACGCTTTGACAGGAGGTCTTTGAATCAGGGGAGATAAGGATCCTATTGAGGTCGGTTATTGACTGGAAGTCAATCTGCTGCAGACAAAAGCAAGAAAACAAACCGTTCCCAGTTCTCTTGTGTTCTGTTGGTTATCTCCATTACGACAGCAAATAAACAAACGGTTGAACATGCAACCAGAAGCAACATGATAACAACTCATGTGGTCAGAGCTGCTGCAGCAACTGGAGATGCTTCCTTTATGTTTTTAGCCACGTTAGCAGAACTCTGGATCATTTGGTCCGCTGGTTTCGTCCAGACTATCTCAGTATTCAGTGAAGGGATTGTAATGGAATTCCTGCTCAAGTGTTTATGATGCTCAGTTGATCGGTCTTTGACTTTGGTGATCCCCTGACTTCTCCTTTAGCGGCGCCATGAGGTTTTTACCTTTTAGTTGAATGTCTTGACAACTACTAGAATGAAATGTGGCGCAGACATTCACATCCCCTCAGTGTGAATAGTGATAACTGTGGTGATCCTGTGACTTTTCAGCAACCAACATCAAAATTTTACCTGCAAAACTCATTCTCGCTCCCATTAGCAACATCTGTGCTTTGTTTTTAGCGCAAATTAGATGACATAATAAACATTATTCTTGCTGAGCATCAGCATGTTAGCATTGAGCTAAACCCACTGGGATTAGCACAGAAAGTGTGGATTAACATTAGGGCTGCCGTTAATGATGATTATTATCATTATCAGTTAATATGTGGTCTAGTTTTTCAGTTAATTATTTCGTTTATAAAATGTCCACGATGAGTTTAAAATCATTGGTGTGTGAAACCCAAAGATACTCAGTTTGAAATAGTATAAATCAGAAGCCTTTGGCTCACTGGTGCAGCACCTGTGTGTCATGTCACTGTTAAACTGTCTCATCAAATAAAACATAGAAAATAAAAAAAAATCTTTAAAGAAATGGTTTATTGAATGAGTGATTAATTAACTGGTTGTTTCGGCACTAAGTGACTTGTCTAGAGGATGTCCAGTCTCTTAGGCTTTTTAACATTGAATCAATCCTCCTACTGTGAGTCAACAACGAAAGGTCTTCAAACCGAAGGGAAAAATCAAATAGTCTTATCACCAAACACAAACTGTTGTTCAGGTTGTTTCAGCTGCTCCGGCCAAACAGGAACCCTTTAGCTCTAAAGACTCTACAGAATTGTTCTCCGATCTGAGACTGCAGGAGAGAAAATACTCTTTACTTCGTCCCTCGATCACTCACCTTTATATTACCTGGCTAATGACTGCGTGTGTGGGCACAGCAGCTGTAAATAACTGTGCTGTCAGGCTGCTTTTCACTCCTGTCAATGAACAGAACACCACTTTGACTAGCAAAGATTTATTTACAACAATCTGCACACAGAGGAAATGGAAGTCCTCAGACGTCATTTAGGAACAAAAGCACTGTTTGTCATTATTTCCAGCCTGGAAAAATTACTGATTGAAAAATACAGTTGTGAATATGAGATAAATATCTGTGTCTGAGTGTGTTTAAGTACTGATCCCCATTTAAATAAATACCTTTCCTTTGTTCCTCTCTGTGTAGTATTTAATACAGCATGGAATCAAACAACTGACAGGTCTGTCTCAGTCTTTCTGTTTATATCCTGGCTTCCTTAGCCAAGGTTCATACAGTACCTTACAGTTATCTGGTGTCCAACTCCAAAACATCTGGACCGTTCTGCAGTGGGCGTTTCTGCATCACTGTACTCCTCCTGCTCCCATGAAGACGGTGTTGATGGGAGGCAGCGAGGACACCAAGTCCTGCACCTCCGAGGATGACGGCACTCGCTGCTGAGAGAGCAAAGAGTCCTGCGAGGTGAACGGAGACGGGACTCCAAACATGCAGGGAGCAGAGCCTGACGAGGGGAGGGAATGACCTGAGGAGGGAAAGGAAGAAGATTTAAATGCTTTACAGCAATGCATGTTATAATAGTTAGAATATAGTTCAGTGTTCGCCTTTACTCTCTATTTACTTTTATTTGTCTGCTGAGAAATTTAAACCTGCAATAACTTTTTTTGGCCACTCAGGGGCAGCAGAAACACCGTGTGAACACACCTTTAAAATATTATCAGTTAAGAGAGTGAATTTCTTCAACACATCCTGCAGTTGTAGAGAAACATTATCATTCATTTAGACTCTTTAGCTGCTAAATGCTCCACTATATTCACAAGCTAGTCCCTAACTGTGTCTGTCCTCCACACTGTACTCTGGCTCATTTAAGTAGCCCTGAATGTCTGATTCTAGCAGCAGACTGTTCAAATCGTTGACTTATGACGGGCGGATAAGAAATTACAGAAGCCCCAGAGCAAATGACTGAAAACCGGCAGAGCGTCCCTTAAAGATCCAAAGAAATCAGTGATAAATAACCAAGACCAATATCCAGAGAACTACATGAGTACAACAAAGAAATAATCAAAATAACTGTACATGCAAATGTAGATTAGCAGGAATCAGACCGAGGATGTTACAGCCTCAACCTGCATCTTCACCACAAAGCCCATAAACCTCAACAGTCACTTCATGGTTTCAGGACAATCTCACGTCTCAAACATTTTAACTCTGCTGTCATTATCCAGGTATTCAGTGTGGTGTTACGCCGATTGGTTGAACTGAATTCGACTCATCTTAAATAGATTATTTTGTGGATGTTTCAAGAACTAAAACATCCATCAGATACTTCAGGCGGCAGAGTGGAACTACCACAATCCTCAGCTGCTATCTTTTGTGAAAATATGAGCTATTTTTATAACTTCTTATCAATATAGACCCTAATTCGGGTTTTGCTGCGCTGACCTGCTCCAGTTTCGGCCTCAGTGAAATACGCTCCGGCCGGTTTCCTCCCCGGTTCGTCCAGGATGTTGAGCGGATCGTGGACTTCAGAGTACGTTGAAGGGAACGGGCGCAGACTGCCGACGGTGCTGATGACAGACACGTGCTGGTCGACCAGTGATGTCATGCGCTGGCTGTCCAGGTAACTGCTGTTGCCATAGTAACCTGCCACAGAAGGAAGGTTTGGCATTGAGTTCCTGATTTTTGTGTTGATAGTTTGTTTTGTGCACACAGAACAGAGGCTCACAGTCTGGGGATTGAGATCCATTAAGAGGTCATAAGAAAAATCTGAGGGGTCAGCAGATGATGAATCATATCTCCATCTCTACATATCCCATATCATGCAAAATGCCCTTTTCATGTGTCTAGAGACCCTCAAACTATGAGAAAAGAACATCCTCTCTCTTTTTCTTCTACTCAGTCTTTCAGTAAAGACATACACATATATTAATGTAAGTTTTCTTCTTTGAAATACTGGATTCTTTCACCTTTGCATGTTTCTAAAAAGCCTCCAAATGAAACACCCAGACAAGAATGAGGAAACGAATCACCTTCCCCTTCATTTTCAAGGGTCACAAGCCAAAAAGCCATAAAAGCCATGGTTGGGAACCGCTGACTTTAGACTTTAGAGAGTTTGTGTGATGACAAACACAGTTTACACTTGTTCTGCAACTGTGTTGTATGATTAAACCACAGGAAGTGGTGTGTTTTAGGTTTCTTTTACAAATCAATGAACACTTTATCATTTCACATTTTTTATCATTTTACAGTTGCACACATTTAAGTCTAATGCGTCTCTTTAGTGTCAGAAGTTGACTCTCTGCAGATATTTGCAGCTAAAAAGCACAGAAAAAACATGCAAAGTGTGTGTCAACGTGATTGTTTCTGCAGTGCAGCACAGAAAACAGGAGCACAGTCTGAGCAACAGACAGCTATGCTGCTCCGTGCTCCTGCACTGAGGGCACATTTATTTGGTATTACTGCAAAATTTGGGATCCTCATCAGAAGAAAAACTCTGTGGGACCCAACAGATGATGAAGCAAAGTTTAAGAGACTAAAATCCACATTAAAGCCACAGTCTGAGTTGGCCTTACCACCGTTTCCTGCAGCAGAGTACGTCTGCCCCTGACACCCACCACCCGTGGTGTTCAGTCCGGCCCCCACAAAGCCGAACCCCTCTGCCGGGTCCAGAATCTGAGCTGCAGTCTGAGCATCCAGTCCCTGTTCGGTCTGAGCTGGATCTGAGCCTGAGCTGTAGCCAGACGTGGGTCGAACTGCGGAGCCATAAGGTGTCAGGGAGCAGTTAGAGCTGTTAGAGGAGGGATGGTGATGATGATGATGGTGATGATGATTGTAGAACGCGTCTTTAGTGAGGTGCTGGTCGTTGAAGGAGGGGTACCGAGACAGATGGTAGGCCAGCGATGAAGCCTGAGACTGAACTGCAGCCAGACACTCGCTCTGAGTCTGAGGCCTGAAACACAGATCAGATCAAACATCTTCAGACTTCATGATGATAAAAAATACATTTCTCACACTTCTCCAAATAAAACTATAACAGTAGGATTGTTGCAGGTTTTTAAACAATAAAATTTTTGTTTTATTTTTTTAGTTTTAATAGTTTTATTTTTAGTGAAATTCAAAATAAAAGCTAAAAAAGTAAAGTTGGGTTTTTGTGTTTGTGTTAATGTTCAAAAAAGAGAAGCACATACTGTCAGATATTTATTTACATAATTAATATTATGCAAACTACCAAAATAAAGAGAAATAAAGAAATGAACCTGGAGGCTGATGCTGTTGATGCAACTGGTAACAAGGTTCTGCATAAATTAAGACTTAAAGCCTTTTAAAAGAAGTATAAGTTGAACATTTCAACACAACACCACCAGGATGCAGTGGAGGGAGAACACATTTATTTTCATCAGATAACTTTTCATCTCATAATAATCTGACAAAATGAAACATTATCATTTGTGTATGTTATTAAATTATGTATACAATCAAATAATAGTATTATAACGTCAGTAAGATCCCTGCAGTGTAAATACAGTAGCATAAGATGGACAGAGGTGAATGAAGCCGACCTGAGTGCAGGCTGGTAGTTTGAAGCCGAGGAGCAGCTGGCTGGAGGGAAGTAACCAGAGCTGGTCTGAGGTAAGCAGTGGTACAGGGTCTCCGGGTATGCAGAGCAGGGGCTGGGCTGGGTCATGGCACTGAGAGAAGACAAGCAGGAGGAAGAGGAGGAGGAGGAGGAGCAAGTGGAGGAAGTAGAAGTCGATGTCAGGGGTCTCCCCGTCATGGGCCCCTGGTTGATGACTGAGCCTCGGTGCACTAATGCTGCTGGAGAGATGGGGGGCGTCATGAGGGGGCCGCTGACCTGAGAGAAGTCCATCTGCCCCCCTGAGAGTGTGTGGAAAGAAGGAAAAGGGAATGAGACACTTCTGGAAGAAATCTTTTATTTAAAGCTGCAGTAATCAATATTTTATAATAGCAACAAAAGTATTTAGCAGCTAAAGAGCCAAATATTTCCTTCAGGAGTTGGTAGAGACCAAAATAGAGCTTCGAAGAAAATGAGTATTGGACTTTGTATCAGCTGGATGTGTTGATATGCAACTGTCTGCTAACACGTTCACCATAAGTATTTAAGATAACTAAGCTTGTTTTGCTTCTCCCAAGAGGCCAAAATGTGCAAAACTAGTAGTAAAAATACAAGACTGTGGCCACCATAAAAATGAGAGCATTGTTCAGATGTCTAAAATGACGTATTCACCTTTATCATCCATCACTTTTTACCAGTCAGCTCTGGTTTAGGCCTGGAGCTGCCTGCACAGACATTTAGCCAGTGCTGTGTTTAGTGGCAGCAATGAGACGTGAAGAAGTTTTATTTCACATGTAAAGACAAAAAAAGAGATGCCATCCGTGCTTTTTTTTTTAAAGCCGTTATCTCAAAATCACAGCTTTTTTAAAACTGTATCTTATTTCCTCGTGATAGTGGGTCAGTTTATCTCTCTAAAATATCCACGTTGCTAGACACACATCGCTCAGCACACACAGCTCAGATCCATCTTTGACCATGTGTCAGTGTCACGCTGGCAGGCAGTCCTTTTGCTCACAATAAAACCACTATCCTGTACACATTAGGGTGCATGATAGTACATCAGGAGCAGGAAAGCAATGGATCATTAACAAAATATGACTTTTAATAGTAACAAGTGATAAACACGACAAGTAACAAGAGGAAACAACCTTATGTTTTCTCATGATTATCTCCTTATCTTGACATAACAAAGCTCATTTTCTCAAGATAATGAAACAACTGACTTGATTGAGTGATTTTAAAATAATGAAATGAAAAAAAATATTTGCAAGCATGGCTGTTCTCAGCTTCCACACCAATGACTTTATAAGAACTGAATAAAATGGGAATTTTTAATTTGTGATTGGATGAAATTCCTTCAACCAAGACAGCGACTATGAGGGCAGTTATCACAAGATGTTTTACCATCATTTATCATCCTCATATCATAAATCCAAAGGACTGATTAATTAAACAGGTTTTAAGTGTCATTATTCATGAAAATATAGTTTAAATGTAATACAGTTGCTCCGTCTTCTTCCTGATGTGTTACGCTGGTTAGTAAACAATAAAATAATGTGTTACTCTGGTGCTTCCCTCACCTGAAACCGTGAAGCCAGCAGACTCGGCCCCCTGATAGATGACTGTGCTCGTCTCCAGACTCTGCTGCTGATTGGTGGACAGAGACATGTAGGCGTGCTCTCCCAGAGACTCGTTCTTCACTGATTGGTCAGAGGCGGCGCCGGCCTTGTTGCGATTAGCGAGGAAGCAGGAACTGGGAGAGGCCATGAGCGCTGCTTTACTGGCATCTGAAAAGGGACAACGTTGGCGTCACGTGATGTTATGTTGTATGTGGAGATGTGCAGTAAGAACGACAAAGCTAAAACATTAAAATCATTCATTCATAGTATGAAAGGTGGACAATTTCATGTGAATTCAATCTCAACTTTACAATCATGTAAAAGCACATAAATTGTTTATATTTCTTATTGCTTATTATTTTTGTCTATTTTGTTCTTCTGTTTATTTTCCCTCACCAATATTTCTATTTGTAAGTATTTGTCTCTGTGCTTTTCACCGCCGAAAATCCTGAGCAGATTTGAGTCGAGTTCTGTGTTTTGATGCTTGATACCTGCATTTTTCATGTATTTGTCCAGCAGGTTCTGCAGGTCCTGCTCCTTGTCGTTGTTGAACTGAGTTTCCAGGGCCAACAGGATGTATTCGTCTAACAGCATCCTGATCAGATGGAAGGAGCCTGTCGATGGCAAAATGCATGTGAGGAAAATAAAAAGAGTCAGTCATGACAGAATGATACTCAGACCTTTGAGGTGAGACTACAGCTGAGCTCTTCCTCTTTACCTCCTGTTTGACCTTTAGGACCAAGCTGCTCTTTGTTTGACCTGCAGGGTCGCAGGTTTAAAACCTTCTGTGTGTGTTTGAGCTTCACTGGGACTTCAAAGTGTGTGTGTGGGGGGGGGGGTACCAAATGGTTGGTGTTTATTCACGTACACGTACTCAGTGTGCATGTGTTTGAACAGAGAGCACGCAACCAGCAGATAACACTTTGTTTAATCAAGGCAAGTCTGGCCATTACACTTTATGGCACTATTGTAGCAATCTGCTCAGAGCTGGCTTGTATTAGCCTCTGTGTGTGTGTGTGTATGTGTTTGACACATCCTGTAGACTAATGGAGAAAAAAAGAGCACAAAATTAATTAGCTGAGTAACCTTTATTAATATCAGCACGGTGGCATTATGCTCAGTGTGTAGCTTATAAAAATGTTGCTTTAATATCGTCTGATTAACTGATACTCAGACTAGTTATATTTTCTGTAAACTCTGTTGTTTCTCATCCTCCCTCTGGCATCTTTGAGTTGAAAGAAATTGGGGATGGAGGAGGTATTCAGACTCTTTACATTAGTAAAAGTACAAATGCCACACTGTAAAAGTACTCCAATCCAAGTAAAATAATCAGAATAATGTACTTAAAGTATTAAAAGTAGAAGCACTCAGGGCAGAAAAATGCCCTCTGTGGGTGGGGAAAGTGAAAAACGTACCCGTCCTTCATTATTACCACTGAAGTAAAACACTTCAGTCCATCTGCTCCAGTGGAGCTGCTCATTAGCAAACAGATCACACTGGGATTTTACTTCCAGGTGTGAATGTGTGTAACTGTGTCGGTGTGTGTGATTCCTGGTGTTCCTGCACAAGAGACTCTGTCAATAAAACATATTTGAAGGTTGAAGAAAATGATTGTGTGTAGTCATTTTTTTTAAACACTCTTTCGCTCTGTCACAGGACATAAATAGAAATAAACAAAAATAATAATATTGGGGGAAGGGCAGGTGGCCTTTCACCACCCCACCACACCTATCCCCCGCTGGGGCTTCTGGGTATGCTGGGTGTCCTGATCTGCCCTCATCCACTGCTGTTTAATGTGATATTAATTATTATAATGTTAATTTTTATGTTAGATTAAATGGTATTGGATATGGTGATGATAATCACAAAATCATTATGTTATCATTGTTATTGTTATTATTAGTAGTTGTTGATGTTGTTACATTACATATTTATTGTCACTATACCATTAACAACCATACTTTTTTCCTTATTTTTCATCTTTTCCTCTCCCTTTCACACTATGTAGACGCATATAGCTGCCTGCCAAATGTTCACACACACACACACACACACACACACACTGCCCATACATATTATTATTATTATTATTATTATTTGATGTCACTCCTTTTCACCTATTAAAAAAGGGAAATAAATGGAAGGATTTGCAGCTTCTTAAATGTTCTTACCGAAGCTAGAGGCGTTGTTGAGTGTGAGGTTGTGCATCACTCTGGCACCGAAGAAACTCCACCTGAGGAGGAAGTCCTGAGCTCGCTTCTTCACCGATCGACCGGTCTGCTTACCAGGCTGATCACAGACAGAAGAGGAGAAGAAGAAAAAGAACTGCTTAGCTGCACAATAGAACATCTGCATGACGAATACAATCACACACAGATGGACAGCTGTTACCTTGATGACTTTATGCTCCACCACAGAGTCCAACCACTCGATGAAGGACTCCACTGTGGCGTTCTTTCTCAGCAGCTCCTTAAGCTCCTGAAAGACGGTGATGGAGTCATCTGGAAATAGAGAGAGAGCACAGGAAGAGACTTTACCATCAATACAAGAGATTTTCATTCGTATTGAAGCAACAGAAACGGCTGCTGGTTGTTTCTTTAACGCTGTAAAAACAAGTCAGATCAGCAAATGGATTAACTTATACTGGCCTTTTATGAATAATCTGCTATAATAACTTTCCTGCTGAGTTACAATGATTAATGTAAATACATGAATATTCAGTTTTAATCAGGTTGATGTGGGAAAATGTAAGCTACATAGTCAGTAGCTTTCTCACACTCAGAGTAGATGTCAGGGTCCTGGTCTCCAGTTGTGTTTATGCTGAGCAAAGGCTGCGAGCTGATGCTGCTGAGATCCACATTGTCGATATCGAGCACCATGCTGGTCACCACAGCCTGGTCAAACAGCGCCGGCCGGGCTATCTGGAAGAAAGAGGAGATGAATGCAGACCTTTAGAAGTACACTGTAAACTACAGAACCTATTCTGATGTTCGGTAAATGTTGTACCTGCGCCAGGTGTAAGAACGAAGTCTGTCTCTTCAGGGAGGAAACAAAATGGCGTGCTATGGGGAGTTTCTTGGCTGCAAGGCATTCTGGGAGGTTCTCCAGGGATGAGGCTAGCCAATGCTCCCAGTGTTTGGCAAAGTTGCGGATATCTGCCAAGAGACTGATGAACAACATTTAGACAGATCTCTTCTCTGTTCCCTATTGGCTAATGGATTCTTTAATTAATCATTTGCTGCTTTTATCTCCATTTATATCATCACACCTTCTCCACTTATCTAAAACCTGCATCCTTGTGTCGCTAAAGGAAGGGAAGTAAAGGAAGTGGGCACCCTTGTGTTGTTACTGATGGGAATGATTGCTTTTCCAGGACAGGGAAGGGTTTTATGGCGGTTTATGGGAAATACACATCAGGTTTGTTTAGCACCAGTGATGTTGATGCCACTTTTGTTACAAAGAGCCTCAGCGTGTCTCAGTGTGTCGTTGTGTTATTGTGAAATTAGTTGAGCAGTAACAAACCTTTCAGGCATCTCCTGCATTGTAGCGGGAATCAGAACATCGGTTAAAACCTGAGAAAATAAGGAACACAGGCTGCGAATTCAGTTATCGTCTTTATCGCTGAATTATCCTCCCTTATGTCACTCCTAAAGTTTGCTTTCTCTGTGCAAAAAACATGAGCTGTAAGGCAGCAATGTATCAACTTGGAAATGATTTTAATGTTTTGTGGATTTTCTTCACAAAGTTAAAGTTAGGTTAATTTTTCCACATCCAAAGTAAGAGGTAACTTCAGTTATCCTAACTTCGGGTACCTGTTTTAGTGCAGAGAGCAGCATCTTACCTCTTAAAGGAAAAAAAAGATGGCTGCTTGCACTCAATGCTACTTGTGATTAAAAAATGATAAAGCAAACATCCTAATATATGGAACCGTTGGCCAAAAGATGCCATGGGATGAGCTGAAAAAGTGGAAAATTTCAAGCTACCTGACTCTTGATATGAATCCAAACAGGAACATATTATGATAGAAAGGAGTCTGAGTCACTTTTCAACCTGCACACTTCTGCTGCTGGTGTTCTGTGTAAAAGAAAATCCAAAATCAGTTTTTTCTAACAACCTTATAGAGAATGGAGTCACAGACGCAGAAGATGTCGACTATAACAGGGTTCTCCAGCAGTGGCAGCAGGTGGTCGGGCATTCCCTGCCAGAAGTGGAGCAGAAAATTCTGGATCTGCAACAAGACGTTTGAAGAGTTTTATCAGTTTGAGTGGATGCTGTAAGAACAATACAATGCTGGTCTGCAACAGTAAGTATCACCTCCTCAAAGTTGACATTAATGGCATTGTCCAGGATGCACTGGCAGTGTGTTTTATACATCATGATCAGAGTGTCCACCTGCAAAGGCACAATGAAGAGGAGCAAAGTACAATGAAACCAGTTACAGCCCATTATACAACTACTGTGAAAGTAATACTGTAAAGTTGTTGGTACAAAAAATGTTCTTACTTACTGAAAAACTTACTGTGAGTAATGGCTATAATGCTTTAAGGTATTTCCACTAGATTAAAGTAGACCAACCACTGACAGGCTCAGATTGTTATTCAAAGTATCTGGAAGGATCCCTACCATTGTACCACACTAATCACACCCGCCAGGCTCTGTTGACAAAAACAATCATTTTACACAGGAGATACTTGCCTACCACTGTCCCGATCATTTGGTTTGTTTGTGTTATTGTGTGACTTTAGTGTTTTTAAAAGGTTATTTCAGATCCAACACAATATTTGTGTAACACACAATAACGTAAACAAACTAACCAGTTGATGCAACAGTAGACAGCTGACTCCTGTGTTCTGCAAGGTAAAATTAATGTTTTTGCCAATGTGGTCTGGCGGGTTTGAATAGTGCATCTTCTGGTAAACAAAAGGGATCTTACAGGTCTGTCTTTTTCCATAATGTTGTCACACACTTAGAGTAACAATATGAGCCTGTCAGTGAAGAAACAGTGAGCGTGCTTTGATTGGGCACAGTTGCCCTAAAGGATTACATTGCATCCATTACAGCACATTTAAAGCTCATTTGTGGCTGCTGGCTGAGGTGATCACTGGACCAGTGCCAAAAGTTTTTGTACTTCATTTCTAACCCTCTAAAGTTTAAAAATTGTGGTGTCATCCTTCAATACTAAACACATTTTCTATTCATGGTTGTCAAAATGCATATTCAAAAGTTTAAAAGTTTTGTCAGCAGGCAGAAAGACATTGCTAAGCTCCTTGACTATTTACAGCAAATACATAATAACTGATATCTCAAAATTAATCAATAACTACCACCAACCTTTTCTCTGGAGATATTTCCCTGCAGCAGAAGATGTTGAGCGTTTGGGAAATCCGGGAGCAACGTTCCAGTTTTAGAGCTCAAAGAATATTTCCTGGTGAAACCTCCCTGAAAAATCAAACATCAGGCCCCTTTTCTTTTAATTGATCTTGACACTATTGATTTTGTTTCTATAAAGAGGAACTTTGAAAATCTTGTTTTTGCTGACTCTGTGACATCACAGGTGGGTGTGGCTACAGGTGCTACAGAGTATTTCAGTATGTCATGTTATTAATTTATGTAATGCTGATGGCTGAGGTGTCAGATTTCTAAAGGAAATCCTTAAGGATGGAGGAGCACTCTTTAAGGGAAGGTAGCACCTACCAGGGTTCCCACTCTAAAGTCAAATCTAAAACTTCCTCACTTCTCCTTGGCTCTCCGTGACTAAAACGCTGAATTTCCATGAACTATAAATGTAACATGAGATGCAGAAAAATGGCAAGAAGATAACTAACATTACCATTTGCACTTACCTCGTTCTTTAGCTTGCTCCCTGAAAATCTGTGGTCAAAGAGAAACAGGTTTGATCTCAGATGATTTTAAAATATAAACACATCCATAAAGAGGAAAGAAAACACAGTATGAAGCTATAAAACATGATTTTGAATAAATGTCATTACTTTTAGAGAAAGTAATAACATTGAGATATGCAAGACGAAGGAAGGAAAAAAAGAAGAGGAAGGAGAAGGAAATCCTGTTAAATGTATTGTTACCTGGTCAAACCTTTTCCAGAATACACAGAGTGATAGTAAGCGCTGCTTTCTTTGATGCCAATTCCATAGTAATGATATCTGACAATAAAAACAAGATAATGATATCAGATAAGTGGTAATCATGCCGTGCAATGTTTTAATTCCACACTACAACAACATTTTGGAGCTCCAGGTCGTATGACAACTTTTTTGCAAACATTCAAACTATATAAATGGATGAGATTGAGTTTTTGTGTGTACTTTGAATGTCCTCTGGTGCCCAGCCTTCTTGTTGTCAGAAGAGGAAACTTCTGTCGAATCGTCTGATGAGAAAAGGAGACACATAAACATGGTGTCGCCTGAATGACAAATAAAAATTGAACAGAGAAATCTCTTATTCTTATATCTTATATCTATCTTATATATATTATAACATATTGGACGGTGAAGATGTCTTCTGGCTATCTATGCAAACACACACACACACCTTTCCAAATGTAGCAGCACAAGCCGGCTCTAGTTTCTCTTTCCTGCAGAAGTCCAGGTAGTGAGCGTAGAGGATACACCGAGGCAGACACACTCCTTCACACACTATGTAATTCTCCTCCAGCCTGTTGGAACATATCAAAGAGAAACTCCCTCCTGTAATCACCACAAGAATTAGCAGCAACATATAAAACCCTTTCAAACACAGGTCTTAACGTGTATCACTGCCCATATCTAACTAACACGTCATATAAAGCTGGATTCAGCACAGTCACATCCTTCTAACTAACCCTGACTGGTGTATCTGGAGCAATCCTAGTGGAAGCTGCCTAAAAGAAAGTGAATACATTTATCATAGCCCTTAATATTTGATATTTCTGCTCATTACACTGCTGTGTTTGTAGCACTGTATTTCCTCAGTGCACCCAGATATTCACATTCAGTTTTTTAAACATGTAAAGGAACTTCTCGTTCAATGAATCAGAGCTTGCATCACGAAATTACATGTGCAAGTATACAAGTGTATCATCTCACATTCTGTTAAGGTTTTTTTGGGATTTGTGTTGGTGTGTCACAATATCTGTCAATGTAACCACTTTTGCAGTAAAATATTTGCATTCAAGAATCCATTTAATATGTGGGAGAGGATGAAAAACATTGTTGCGCTTTGCTCCACTATGATTTTGGGTGAATATTAAATGAATCCTTTCCTTTGCAGTTCACAGAATAATTTCTGCTACGACAAGAAATAAGAGTTTTTGTAGAGAAATTCAAAGTTGCTGTAAGTCTTAACAGACGACGTGCAGGGTTTTTTGTGTCCTATCAGTTAAAAAGTTCCTTTTATTGACTCAGAGGTTCTTCCACCACCCACCAGCATCCTGCAGCAGTGGAAATACATTTACTCAAGTAATGTATTTACAAATTAGAGGCACTCTTACTTTATTATTAGTGTTTCCATTTTATGCATCTTTATACTTCTATTCCACTATATCTTAGAGGCAAATATTGTACTTTTTACTCCACTACATTTGTCTGTCAGCTTTAGCTACTTTTCACATTTTTCATCCCCTTCCTGTCCAGTGTAAACCACATATCTCAAAGGTTGATGATTATAAATTTGAACTTTCCTGTTAAACCGAATGATGAAGTGTTCCTTTATAGGCTGAGAGAAGTCCCCTCCTTCTTAAATTAAACAATAAATCATTTAAAACCCCTCTTGGATTGGAAAATGCAGCGTCACAAAGCTGAAAACATTCTATGCTGAAATAGTTGACTTGATGATTATACAGACCATGATGCACTGCTGGAGGTAAAGTAGTTCAAATGAGCAACTACAGCAGTAAAAGGCAGCATATACATTAACACTTGCACCATTTTACTGCACAAGGAGTACTTTGCAGTGCTCTTACCACTGCAGAGTGAGTTGTGTCTGTTTCTTCTTGTCCTTGATGATCTGACTGATAGTTTTTCTTGAGGACGAGATGCTCTGCTTGATGGTCAGGTCCGGGTTCAAGTCCACCAGGTCCTGGTCTTCCTCAGAGGACGGCGTCTCGTTACTGTCCTCCGCTTCTGAGGAGGCGTAAAGACAAATAGCAGAGCAGAGATCATCAGAGGAGACGAGTGTGCTGACTTCAATAACCACACATAACTTGACTTTTTTCAGTGTGGTTTACACACACACTGGTCTGTTCAGGTCACTGTCTACATCAGGCCGACCTCGCTGCACCACAGCTTCTTCTTCTCTTGTGTAACTTCAGCTAAAACCATTCAGAATATTTTATGTAAAAACCCTGAATTATTTCAGAGCAGCGTCTGAGGCCAGATTCTGCACTGCATTGATCTTTCCTTAATAATGGAACATTTTTACATTTTATTTTTTACATAAATTCCAGTTTTCTGTGTTTTTTTTTTTTAGCTTTCAATCTCTCCATCAACCTCACAAGCCTCAGACATCCCCTTCTAAAATCTACAGCTCTTATCTTTTAATCGAATCATCTGCTTTGAGGATACTGTCAAAAAATATTTTCAAGGGACTGTTTGAATCAAAGAATTAACATTTTTTCTCCCTGCAAACTAGAACAAAGGACACTGGTTAGTTAAAACAAAAAACAGACAAACCTAAACACTATTAATGTCATGTCATGATGATTTAACACAAAGAAAACAGTCATTTCAATAACTAATAATAATAAGGCACTGATTAACTAATGTGAAGATGCTTCAAGAGCACATATAACTCGTACATATCCACCAGACAGTGTAATATCAACATGAGTTTGTAAGTTTATCATTTGAAACAAAAATATAATAATAGTATACTATGATAGTATATGAATCATGGCAGCTCAACACTATTTTTGCAGATTTTTCCAAATTTTCTGATACAATAACAGACAGACTACGGTAAAGTGCTGTAGTGCTTATGGAGAAGTAGTATTACAGTTTACACGTATCTGTGTGAAGGTGAACCACCGCTCCCTGACTGTATTTGTTTCATTTATTTGAGTCTTTCCTTAGTGATTCTTCTACTTTATTCACGTACAAATGACTGATCTCCCCTCCTGTTTATGTGTATTCATTGTCTTCCTCATTCACCTGAGGGCCGAAAAGGTTTGTGAGGAAGCTCAATGGGATCTTGCTGTTAGTTCAGCAAAGCCTGTTGTTGCAGCGCCACCATGTGGTCAACATCTGCCACTTTTTGCCACAGTTTTTGTGGCAGTTTTTACCAGAAAACAGGACAAGATGACGATGAAGACACAAGAAGGATATTGTTTTACAACAGAACATGTTCCCGCCCAACTGGCCTGAACTTCCAACAACAATAATACTTAATTTACTGAGAATGATTGTTCCTTCTACCTGATTTAATCCCTGAATCCTCCTCCTGATGAAAACGTGTCTGTTTGCTGAAATCTGTGTGTGTTTCTTCTGGTGAGCTGCACACAGTCTTGGTTAGAGAGTGAATGAGAAACACCCCATCCTTGGCTGAACTCTCACTGCTGCGTTTCATCGGCATAGTCGCATAAAACAAATGTTGATGGACAAATCAGCCAAAGACAACAAAAAAGAAAACGTGTCAGGTGGTGGAAAAACAGCCCCCTAAAGCTCATTTGTCCTTAAGACTGCGATTCAGCTCTGGACACAATCTTTAAACGCTGTTTGTCAATCCCACTTTCGCACAAGTCCAGGAAAAGACAAAAAAGAAAACCATGTCCAGCATTTTGGTGCAAGAGAAGTGGAAAAAACTGCACTGTTGATAAACCTGAGGGAGCACCTCAGACTAATAAAGCTGTTCTCTGGGAAGGCAGAGCTAATGAAGCCGTGGATGCATTCATCATATTTACAGAAGACTGGGACTAATCCAGGTGATTAATGATTAACAGAAAAACCCTCATCCATCTGTCTATCCATCCATCCTGCCTCCCACAGTCAGCTGGCACTTTACTTTAAGTTATACATACATAAAAACCAGTAGGGATTGAAGTCAGAAGCATCTATTTTGCCTTCACTTTATTTAGCTTTAAAAACTTAAATACCTGTTTATGCATTTTGACTGGATATTATTGTGTTAGCCTGTTTATGGATTCATATGAAGCTCAATGAGACTTTTATCTGCGTTGAAATAAAGGGAAAAAAAGACAGATGTTTTGTTTCAGTTGCAACTAATGATTCTTTTTCATTATCCACTAATCTGTTGATTAGTTTTTTTGATTAATTGATTAATTTTCTGGTTTATAAAGTGTCAGAAAATGACAATTTCCTACAGTCAAAGATGACATCATTAAGAAATCACTTTATAAATTAGAGCTGCAACTAATGAGTATTTTCCAATGAGTTCTTTGGTCTATAAAATGTCAAGCACGTCAAGCAGTGCTTTCAAAAGCCCAGGATGACGTCCACAAATGTCTTGTTTTGTCCACAACCCAAAGATGTTCACTTTACTGTCATAGTGCAGCACTGAAACCAATCGGTTAATCCACTATCAAGATAGAAGGCGATTAATTTATAGTTGACAACTGATCGATTAATTATAAATTATTTGTTTCATCTGAACAACACTCCAAAATTCAACACAACAGCATAAAAACAGAGAAGCTAATTATCAAAGTTATGCAGCTTGAACCAGATTTAGCTTAATGCATAATTTACATGATAAAGCCAGTCAAAAGAAAAAAGTCTAAGTCTGTAATGTAAACCTACTGTAAAGATTATATTAGCCTAATTATTATTATTTTTAGCCCTATAAAAAACAGATCTAAACAGAACTCAGATGTAAAACAATCCCAAGGATCTCATTGGTGGAGAAGCAGGAAGTGAGATCACCTTAGCAACCTGACAGGTGACACACGAGGCGGTGCGACAGCTAGGAGGCAGCTATGAATGTAAAACAGGTAACTTCAGGAGGGGAAAAGTCACCAGCTAACCGGTGCCATCAGTCACAGGCAGTAGTTTGAGTTAAAACCGGCCATGATGTCGGCGGACCGTTACCTACGACGTTAGCTTTAGCATCGTTTAGCATTAGCATAGTTAACAATGTTAGCTCTTTGTTAGTTTCACAGCCGCTAAATGTCAACTTACCGCCATGAAAAAGTCTGCTGACTCACGTTTGGTTAGTCCGGACATTTTCCTGTGCCCTGTGGATTTATTAGAAACAGTTTTACCGAAGGTCAACACTTTAAGCAATTTAAGCTAGTAACATTTGCTAGTTGGCTAGTAACTTTTTTTTTTCAACTTAAATTTTACAAAGATATATTTACATGCCCAGTAGCTGAAATATAGCTACTGATGCATGATGTACAATTCAGTGGACATATGATTAATCATAATTTCCTCCCAATATAAAATCAATACTTGGGAAATTTAGCAGTGGCATGAATCTTACCTGCAGGGAAAAAAATTAGCAACTTGGTGTTTTTGGCTGTCTGTCGGCCATCTTGGTTTCACTCTTTTTTACCCCCCACTATCAATGGCTTCCCACTGGGTAGCAGTCAGTGTATGAGATGATCCACTGTAGCGACTGATGTGCAACTATGCCATCAAAACTCATGCATGTACAAGAAAATAGCTGTACACTGTAGTGACCTCTATGCATGAAAGGGTTAAATAAAGCCAGCCTACCAGGATCAATGAAACATTTCTTTTGGATATTTATTTTTGATAATTTTGAATTATATGAGAGCATGGTGTGAATCAGGTTGAATAACTTAATATTAATTTACTCATACAAGTGCTGCCAAATAATAGTAACCAAAGTTAAACAGAAGTGAGCATAGACATGTGAAGAACTTTTAAGAATTTATATTTCAGCTGCTAAATATCTGCAATATGAATTTTAAAAAATACCCCCAATAAAACACAATTAATGATCCTTCACCAGACATGCTCTTTTTTAAGGTGGCCTTCTACAATACTCAGTTAAACCAGGGTAGTGTTTGACCTCACATGGCATTATGTGCATGTGCCATAAATGCAATCATAATACAATATAATAAATGTATTTTTTTATGTCTATTGGGCTGATGGTACGTGTTCTTCATGCACAGGTTGTCTTAGCACATCATATTGATCACATTTTTTTGCTATCATCAAGATGTTGTTACTGTGTAAAGTCAGTTTTATTTGTAAAGCCCAAAATCACATCACTAATTTGCATAAAAAGGGTTTTCAGTATGTTCAACATATGACATCCTCCATCCTTAAGCAGTTTTTTGGATAGGGAAAAAACTTTTAACAGGAAAAATATATAGATAAATAGAATGAAAACAATTTGCCAATCAAACTTGGCTTGGTTAAAGTTAGACAGGCATAGTGTGTGGCGTTAAGGTTAACAGCAGTGCTGGTCTTGTTTGTTTTGTGTGTGTTTTTAATGATGGTGAGTACATTAAGTTATTGCCAATGTTTTCCCCTCAGGTTCTGTTCAGGATATGACAGTTACTGATGCTGCAGCCATGCAGTCAGTACATCAAAAGTAAGTAAAACACTGCGGGATAACCTAATAGAGACGCTGGCATGTTCTTACTTATACTGAAACATGTTGGATTAGGGCTTATTTTGACCAGTTTGGAAGTTGACAGCTAAGCTATTCGGAGAAATCTATGATTTCTATTCTATTTACATTCAATGGAGGATTCAATGGAATACACTTCACTGAAGCTCCAGTTCTGGCCATACATTAGTTGTAATTTCCTCTTTTAAACTATTTAAGGTTAAATCAAGTGCAGCACTCTTCGTAAAACTGAAAACCTGGTGCTCTCACCAAATGATTCACACTTTTTGAAGGTTAATAACATAAGTCACTTAATTTTGCAGGTCTCAGAAATCTGGTCCACCTGCCCCGTGTGCCCTTTGGCCCGTGGACTTCAAGTTGACGCACTTGGACTGGAACCCTGAAGCAACCCTGATACACTTCCAGGGACAGTACCTTACCATATGTGAACTTGACTACAACATCTTGCAAGGAGAAATACAGAACATACCAAAGACTAAAGCTTCAGTGGATATTGGAGGGTTTTGCCTTGTAGAAGATTTGACTTCAGCCCGCTGGTACAGAGGAAGAGTTCAGAACCGAAAAGCGGACTTGTTTGATGTTTTCCTCATAGATCATGGTAATGTCTTGAGTGTTGACATCGCTAACATATCTTCCTGTTCAAATGACCTCTTCATCCTGCCTCCCAAGATAGTTTGCGGGTTTCTTGCAAATGTACTGTTGCTTCAAGGTTGTTCACATTCTACGATGGACGAGTATTTCTCGAACCTGATTGGAAGAAATGTCACAGGTTATATCCAAGCCCTCCTGCCCCACAAAGTCCTCTTATTGGAAGCTCCTGACATAAACATCGACCTTGTTAGACACGGGTTTGGGAGGCATGTGGACACAGATACTTTCCTCCTCTTGGTTGAGATGCTCACAGAGGTGCCGCTCAAACAAAGAGAGCCAGCTCCTGACTTACTCATCGAAAAGCCAACAGGACAGGAATTTTGTTTCAAAGCATCTGGTTTGCAGGGATACGAAGACTTTTTGTCATTCTGTGGTCCTAAATTGAGGTGTGGGACACGTGCTAAAGTGCGTGTAACTGCTGCTGTCAACCCTCGGCTGTTTTACTGTCAGATGGCCAGTATGGAAAGAGATCTTCAGGAAATGTCAATGAAGCTGGCTGCAGTTTGTGAGTACAGAACAAAAGAACACAATCATACTCCCGAAAACCTGGGTTTAATGTGCTCAGTTAAAAGCAAAGATGGGAAATGGTACAGAGGCTTTGTGCAATTCCTCCCTGTCAACTCTCATGTTAGGGTTTTGCTCATTGACTACGGATTCTTTGAATCTGTCAAAGTTGAGAACATCCACAGATTGCCACCTGATTTCTACTCAACGCCTATAATGGCGTTCCCGTGCTCACTTTCCTGCCTGAGTGATCAGGATGAAGCAGTCAAAACTCAGCAGCTGAGTTTTCTCAAGACAGGCTTGCTTGGAACAGTGTTGGATACAGAGATCAGACGCTTTGACGAAGAACAACATCTCTACTCTATCGCAGTAACTGGTGCTGAAGATAATCATGTGAAGGAACCGGAGCCAATTCAAGAGCTTCCTAGAATGAAGGTTGAGAGAGATGAATCGTCACCTCAGGGCGGCTATTTAAACTATGAGACAATCATGGGTGAAGCACTGGGTAAAACACTGCAAACAGAAGAGGTGCAGCTACACTCTGTCTTTGTAGGCTATGTCGAGTATATCCAGAATCCAAGCCAGTTCTGGATCAGAACACAAAAACGTAATGATGAGTTTGAAGAAATGATGACAAAAATGGCCGATCACTTCAGTCAGGTGAAGCTGGATGAAGACGTGCTGTCGAATCCTGAGGTAGGGAACCTCTGTTGTGCACTTCATGAGGAGGACATGCATTTCTATAGGGGTGTAGTGACAGACACTCTTCAGCATGGAGCTGAAGTTCTTTTTATTGATTTTGGGAACATTGAGAAAGTGCCACACATGTTGATCAAGAAGGTACCTGAGGCATTTGCCAGCAAACCAGCATTTGCCTTCTGTTGTTCTCTTGTTAATGTTTTTCCATTTGATGAAGTCTGGACCAGCGCCTCCTCTGACTTTTTCAAAAAAGCTGTGTCAAACAAGGCCCTGCTCGTCCATGTTGTCAAGATGAGGAAAAACAAATTTGTTGTCGATCTCCACGAGACGGGAAGTGACAACAATCAAAGTATCACTGAGCTTATGGTCTCTTCAAAACATGCAGACTACTGGAACAACATTCCCATAGAGACCGTGGTGCAAAACAACACAGGTGTCCCAGAAAAAACAACAAGAGTCAAAACAAAGAGTCCAAGATATAGTGTGAGATCAGACATTGGTGCCAAAACAGAGCAAACTGTGGACCATGAGGAGGAGGAAGAGAAAGCATGCAGAAATGGAATTGAGAAGGCCCAAACCTGTAGCTTCAAAGTGTTAAACATCAAGCCTGGGTGTGAGTTTGCTGTATGTTGCTATTACACAAACTCTCCATCTGATTTTTGGTGCCAGCCATTTAACAAGGTTCCAGCTTTGAAGGAGTTGATGGATAAAGTTCAGCAATATTACTCAACTCATACAGTCCCTCTCCAATCTGGGGATTCATGTTGTGTCGCCAAGTCACCCCAAGATGGCAGATGGTACAGGGCCTTCATCACCGAAAAACAGAAAAGTCATGCCAGAGTGATGTTGGTTGACTTTGGCTTCCATATCCAAGTCAGTGAGCACAATCTTCAGGCAATAATGCCAGAATATGTTTATTTGGAAGGACAAGCTTTCAGGTGCAGTCTTTACAACCTGATTGAACCTGCTGACCCCAAGTGCCATGGGGATTGGAGTCCAGAGGCCTGTAATTTGCTGAGAGATTTTGCCCCCAGCACCAATGTTCTAACATGTAAAGTTGTCTCACAGTTGAATGTGCGAAACAAAGGCCTATGCAACGTTGTGGATCTCTGCAACACCCAAAGCCAACAGAGTATTACAAATTTGCTCTTGGAACAGGGCCTGGCAAGAGAAGCAAAAATCTCAACAAAGCAGCTGTCAACAGTGTTTCCTGAGTCTTTTGTCTACTCTTCGTATGATCTACGTGCTGGAAATAAAGAGCAAGTTTTCATCACTCACGTCAGCAGTCAGTGGGAGGTCTACTGCCACCTTGAGAGAAACGGTGAAATCATCGAAGCGCTTGAAAAGAAAATCTCAGAGGAAAGTGAGAAAATGATGCAAGCCAGTACGCAAGTTGTTGTAAGGAAGCTGTGTCTGGCAAAATACTTTGACGGCAAATGGTACAGGGGCTTGGTACATCCTGTTCAGTCCCCTTTGCATCTCAGTGTGTTTTTCGTGGATTATGGAAACACAGGCATCTCAGAGAAAACCCAAGTCATGTTTATCCCCAGACACTCTGCTGATTTGTTGTTCACACCCATGCAGGCTGTGAGATGTAGCCTTGCTTCTGTGTCCAAGGAAGAGCTCTATCCAGATGTCAAGGATTGGCTCAGTGGTGTGATCCTTAACAAGGAAGTGAGAGCCGACATAGTTGGAAAGAGCGAAAATGGCTCATTTGATGTTGAACTGTTTGATGGAGAAGTTAACATTAATGAGAAGGTAAAGGAGCTCATTCTCAGTCATTCACCCAAACCAAAGACAGCCGTGAGTTTTGACATGTGCAGCACGAAGACAAAACGTAAAACTAGACCCCTCACAAGTAACTTAAAGACTCCAGCCAAGTGCAAGAGTGGACCTAAAGGGCATTTTTCAAGTTCACCCACATTGAATGCCCGCAGAGGCACTCATGTCGTTGGTGCAGCCCCCAAAAAGAAAGAAAACATAAAAAACTATGTTCATGGTAGAGCTCAGAACAAAAACACAAAAGAAAAACAACAAAATGAGGGCAATACAAAGAGCTGTGTCACTGTGAAACCTCAGACAAACTCTCAAGTAAAACAACAAAGAGAGAATCCTGGTTCAAAAGCAAAGTCAGTGCAACCACAACATACAGAGGAAATGGAGATCCCTCAGCTCTCACGTTTACCCGACAGGAAAGTGAGTGCAGGTTTTAAGGCAAAGTGTTTCGTCTCCCACATCGACTCGGCCGACAGTTTTTTCCTTCAACTTTCAGAGGATGAACCTGCCATTTTGAAAGTGGGTGAAGATCTCAACACAGCTATCTTCAGAGATGCCTTGAAGGCTACCACATCTTTGAGAATCAATGACCTTGCTCTGGCTGAGTACGAAGAAGACGGCGCTCTGTATCGTTCTGTTGTGAAGAGCTTTGAAGGAAGTTCAGGTTGCACAGTTGAGTTTGTGGACTATGGAAACTCGGCAGTCATGGAGAAGGAGAAGATCTACTCCATACCGGAGGAGCATCTCTCTCAGCCAAGATTCAGCATATCATGCTCCCTTTTGGACAAAAGCATGTACAACAACGATGCTTCTTTCATTGATGCTGTAATGGAGAAGCCGCTCATGGTTGAGTTTGTTTGTCAAAATGGAACTCAGTGGCAAGTCAAAGTTGAGATTCTTGATGAAGCAGTTGATTCTCCGGTTGCACTTCAAGCAGCTAATGAAAGTAGCGTTTCCTCTAGAGAGGAAAAGGCTCCTGTAAGTCCACCTGAAACAGAAGAGAAAGAGAGATCCTGTGAACGGAGCGTCCTAAGAAAAGAACTGGGAGAGACTCAAGCAACTAGATCAGAAAGAATGGTGCCTACTGTTAATGATGAAAACTTGATGCTGAAACCACCACCTGCCACCCTGTCACCCAAACTGAGGGCAATAACCTGCAGGCACCATAGAAGAACACCCATCAGAAACAAGGGTGATTCTAAGAGTCAACGAAAAACTGTGAAATCGCCTGTCAAAACCAAGACACCTGGGGCAGATGCAGTCACACGCCTGACTATTCGAGCTAAAGACACAGAGAATGGAACAGTTATGTCGGTGTTAAGTAACTGCAATTTTTACATCAGATTAAATAAGTCCAGTGAACTGCTAGCTGCACTGGAGAGTCTCATAGATGACAACCTATACATGTGTGAGATGGTGGCTGAAGAGAATGTCAAAGAGGGCCTCAAGTGCTTAGTTCAGGTGCACAAGGACAAGCAGTGGCTCAGGGCTGTTGTTCAACTTGTGGGCCAGGATAAATGCCAGGTCCTTCTTGTGGATCATGGAATAACAGAAGAACTTCCAAGAGGCTCAATCCGACGACAGTGTAGCAGCCTGACAAAAATTCCAAACCTCGCAGTTTTGTGCAAGGTGAACTGGTTCAGACTCAGTCAGGGACAGGATGCTCACACATTGTGTTGTGAAACTCTCAAGCCAATGATAGGCAAAGAAGTCAAGCTGGTGTTTGTTTGTTATTCAAAAACTGATCATCTTTGGAAGGTTCAAATGGTCATTAATGAACCGGTCCCCGCTTGTCAAACAACTACCTCATCGCAGCAGAATAACGAGATGATCCCTTCACCCGCTGAAGCCCAGGATGAGAAAACAGAAGGAAAATCCAGCTTGGACACAAGCCCCCCTCAGCACCTTGACTTTGCTCCTATTGATATAGACAAAGGGTACTCAGGCTTTGCTGCTGCAGTGACGACTCCATTTGACTTTTGCGTTGTTCTGGAGGACTTCCTTCTTGTCATGAACAAAGTGTCCATAATGTTGGATGACCTCCCTGGGCAGATGTCTCCTCTTCCTGAAGCCCACCTCGTCCCTGAAACCTGCTGCCTGGTAAAATCAGACACCAAGAACAAGTGGTGCAGGGCTGAAATTGTAAACATTGACACCACAGCGGTCCTAAACCTGGTGGATTACGGCCATTACGAATGCATGCCGTACGAAGAATGCTTCAAGCTGAAGAAGCTTCCAGAGGAGATAAAGAAGCTGCCAAAGGTGACGTACCCCTGCATCCTGAGAGGGGTGAAGCCAGTTGGAGTGGATGGACAGTGGACTAATGAAGCAGCTGTATTCTTTCAGCAATGTTTGTACCAGAAGAACCTCCAGATCTTCTTCAGAGAGTTTGTGTCAAACACAGACTGGAAGGTGGACGTTCTGGCTGATGGCGTCCATGTTGCCAAGGAGCTGGTGGATGCTGGACACGCCAGCTATATGGATGTCATGCTAGGACTGAGGTATGCTCTCGTCACTGTGTACTTGAGTCTTTATTCCATATTCCATATATGTCTCATCTTTTCATATATAAATAAGAGGAATTGTATTCATTATTGGTATTTGCTTAAGCTAATTGTATTTAAAAACATCTTAAATTGCATAGTTCATTTTGAATTTAAAAATTACGACAGTCTGAATACAAATTTGGTTAAAATTCATGACAAATATCAGTAGTTTTTTAGCATGTTTAGCTTTTTTTCTCTTTAAATTCCCAAAACCATACTATGAATGATCTGTCCTCATCATTATTGACACTGTTAACTATCAACTAACAGATTAACTGTTTTAAAATCAGAGTAAACAGGTAAAAGAAATATGTGTGCACATTTTCAAGCTAAATACATAAAACTTTACTTAATTTCTGATCTGTTCAGGTTCCAGGAGCAGACTCCCCGTAAAGCTGCTCCTCATAGATCCGACCGTGAGGAAGACTGTGGCCAGCAAGACAGAGGCTCCCACAGGAGGTCGGCTCTTTCCATTACGTCTGTTGTTGAAGCAGAGACGATGCCATTCGGCGCTGTGTCTGGACCTAGTCAATGTAAGAAAAGAATATGTTTAACTCATTATGTGTGCTGACATCAAGTGTATGTTCATCACTGCAGACTGCTGGAACAACATGCAAACAAGCAGACAAACAGACACAAAAATAATACGCATACACACTGGCAACATGTCCTTTCTCTAGGCCTTCTAGACAAGGTTGCTAAAAAACGTGATGAATCTTTACTGAACAGCTTATATTAATATAATTTTCCCTTTTTTAGCTAAATTCAGCAGTGCATCAGTCCAGTCTTTAATTCTTTAATGAATGAATGAGCTTTTTGGCAGCAGGCTTATGTTGTTCATTAGACAAAACCTCTATTATACAAATATGGGATCAGGCTTAACTGTGCTTCCCATTTGAAATTGGAAGAGGGAATTTCTGAGTTCCCAATCGTGAAGGTAGATTTCCGTCTCAGAAAGTCGGGACAACCTCACCAACCCTGACCTCAAAGCCCAAGATGGCGGCTCTGCACATCCAACAGTGTTAAAGCAAGTCCTGTCTGCCCTTAAATGAACCCTCCATTGAAAGTGTGATTACACCGGTGTAATGTTTGAGATGATCTAAAACTGCTCAGCGTGATTTGGGGAAGTGCTGGCAGTTATGTACAGTAGCATAATATAAATGTACAGTACCGTCCCGTCACTTTTCATTCTCTTCTGTTCCAGGTTTCCTGATGTGAAGACAGTCTGGCTTCAGCAGCAATTCCTCATCTCACAGCGTCAGGCTAATCCAAGTGAGATGCTGCATGTTTGATATTTGGCTAAAAGTTGAGAACCACGCTCACAAAAAAGTGATTTATTTCACTTCAGATGACCAACACTAACTTTAATTTACCTTAACATTACTATGTAAAGTTTTATTTACATGTGGTGAAACTGACTTATTTTGCTTTAACTTTAGTTTAAGTCAGCAGCACCATTTTATTTTCCTAAAATCACAAGAAGTCTGAGTGAGTGAACCGTATTTTTTTTTCTCTTTAAAATCAGTGTTTGGTGTCCTTATACAGAGACTTTACATTAATAAGGTACATATGTTTATGCATGTTCAGTTCATTTTGTGTATCTACTTTGAACTGCGTTAGAAACTAGAAACTATCAAGTTGGACAGTAAGAAATGTGATGTTTGTTTTGATGAGGCGAATTAAATATAAAGACGCCAAGAAGACGTTTGGTTTAATACATTTCATTTTACACGTTAAAGGATAATTGTAAACGAGTCTACTTTGTTATTAAAGAATATTTTTCTCAGATGAAAAAGACATGCTACTGGTTGAATACATTTTGAGCTAAATGCCATAAAGCCCTTTCAGGTGCATACTTGAATCTTTGATACTTATTTTGCTCTCACATAAATAGTAGTGGGACAGAGGTTCATGGGGGTGTGGGGATGTATCCTCATTGTTTAAAACCAGTGAAGTCCTGAAATGACCCCCATAGAAATTAGGGTTTTTGCTCCACCACTGGAGTGTGCTGTTGAGCCAAGAATGTTTATTCAGTCCTGTATCTCTGTTTGATTTCTGTGAACATTGCAGTTTTAGTTGTGTCCTCAGTGAATGAGGAAACTAACTAATAATGACATTATTTTAAGTACAGTAATGGCCGTTGAACCAGTGATAAACCCAAAACACCGTAGCTGCCATAAGCTGTTTAATAACCAACACCTCTCTTTGTGTTTAATCTGACTGGAGGGATCACAAACCAAAACCTCCAATCATATAAATGATCTTTGTAGAACTGTTAATACTAATACTAATGTGATGTGGATGAAGAAAGTGATTAATAAGAAGAAAACTTGGTCTTCTGCCACTGCGACCCAACTCCAGATACGCAGAATCACACGTCTGTCAATGTTTTTCTGTCATGTCATTCCCAAAATGAGGTTTGGGGAACCTTTAACGGCTTCCAGTGGATCATTCCTAACAAAATATGAAATTAGGACTGAAATATAACATGAAAGATCATTAAAATAATCTCTAGTTGTAGCTCTTGTGTGGCACTTTCACTTTCCTCACAACACTCTCTGCTATAGCTGTGATTTATTGAATGATTTTTCCAAATGTTGATGTTATGCTTGCAAGACAGCATTAATCAAGTGCTCCTGATGTTTTCTTTCCGCTTCTCCGCTGAAAAAACAATCTCAGTCTTACCGTCCTTCCCTTTTCACTCTCCAAATCCTCCTCCCACCTTCTCTCAGAGTGCTGCTTTTGTTTTTCCTCTGACACTGAGTCAGATCCCTGGAGGATGAAGCCTTTTCTAGGCACTGCGATTCCTACAGTGATGTTAACATGACGCTGCTATTAATCTTTTGTGAGACTTCTGCCCAATTCTGGTTTATTTATTGCATTGTTACTGTAACAGGGAGTCTCTTCGGTTGCAGAGCTAAATGGCCCATTAATGAATAGTCAACAAGCAAGAAATTAAGATTTATTACTGGCTAATTCTTCTTTTGGAAATATTTAATTATTTAAAGATAATATTTAAAGTTTACAAAGTACTCTGTCCCATTTATCAACAGTAGATGATGTGCAGTTAGTTCCAGACATCTAATGACTGTGCAGATTAATATCAGCAGTATACAGTGGTGGTATTCAATGCAGGGTTCGGGGACCGCTGTAGGTCCCTGAGTTGTTTGGCAGTAGGGTCGGGTTAGTTTCTGGTTTTCCCAGTCCAGTCTGGTGTCCAAGCTTAACCATTTGAATAACAAAATGTCTTTTTTCTCGTTGAATATCATGTGACCCACTGAGGGGGGATCCCGATCCCCAGGTTGGGAAGCATTTTACTGTATCACATAGAAGGACTGAGGCTGAACCAACATGTGTCCGGGCTGTGGAGCTGTGTTAACGGACTTAATGTCTATAACCACAACATCCAGCAGCAGAACGTCCACTCCAGCACACACAGACTGAACACTTCACTGGTGGACTCCACAGTTTCGTAGAGAGCGGGACTTCATGGGTGAGTCTTACCGGACGGCTGGAATAAGATTTGGCTTTTTGAACAAGAGATAGTGCTCAGTGGAAGGTAGGCAAGGTCAGAGTCAGGGGAAAATAGACCCCAGGCCTAAAAGCATTCACTCAAAGAGCCTATAAAGTCTGCAATCTGTCCAAAAGAGGAGTTGTAGTAAACATGGGGGGTGAAAGGCACATCCAGAGTCACTCCACAGTAAATGTCTGAGGCTTTCTGTGCTCGTTTGTGGAACGGTTACCTGAGCAGAGGCCAAACACATCCCTGGAGCTCTGGCTGTCTTCACCATCACCCTGCCCTCTGAGGCGGGGACACAGTCTGCATCAACCTCGTCACCCGCAAACTGGCCTCGTCCTCTGAACCTCCTGACCGACTTCAGTGGGATGCTGCTGTACGAGACCAGTCGCATTGTAATCAGTGTCTCTGGGTGAAACTTTGAGCATGAGAGCATCTAAATTTGTCCGTTGGAGTGTAAGAGACAAGAGCCACTGGCTGAACAGTCAGAGAGACTGAAATAACTGGACAGGATTCATTCAGCAAGGAGAGAAGATATTTTACTTTATGTGCCAAGAAGAAAAAGTCGTTTTCCACCACAATAATTTTTCGTGTTTCACAGCTTTAAGGAAAACAATTTGTGCAAAGAGCCAAACAGCGTTTTTAAATCTGTGACATGTTTTCTTCAGAAAAAAGCCACTGCAGAGCTATCTCATAATTCCATATTTCATGCTGAGCCATAAACTTGAATTCTTTACTGATTACACCAAAATAGCCTTCGGGTCTTTTAACGAAAGGAAAATCAGTAAGATGGTAAAAGATTAAGGGTGTGGAGTTCTTTGTGTGTAATCCACCCACAGCATATCAGATGTTCAGAGGGTTCTGCACAGTCTCTAATGTAGTTTCTTTCCTTCATGCTCACAGTTTAATTTTGACCACAAGCAAATTCACAGAAAGATAACGGCGAATGGCAATGTCTTGGGGAAAATGTAGAGTGGTTTAAGCGGAGAAGACACAGTCCAAACCACTGTTCTTTAGAAAGAAATGCAAAGATGAAGTCATTGAATATGTCTACATGCACTCTAATATTCCTCTTTTATTCTGAATAATGTCATGTAAACAGCATTTGGATGTTTATCTGAATTAGGCCTTCCGAATGCAGCAATGTCAGATGAATACATTCAGAATATGCGTCCTCAGTAAAACATTTGGGGCAGACTTGCCTGTTTACAGTCAGCTCTGTATGTGCTAGTTTTTATACACTTTTTAGTCTGCTCTGGATTTCACTTGTTCAATCTGGCACTTTTTCGGTTTGCACAAATACACTCAGCTGAGCTGACTGTTGTTTCCAACTTAAACCTCTCTCATCTCTGTCTCTTGACTTCAGTGGGTTGATTTTAGCTGAAGACTTCATGGAGATGGCTGAATATCCTTATGCTTCTTATGCTGCACTGCAGTGACACGTGTGTTCAGCATCACTGCCCTCATGGCTGCTGGAGAACCTTGAAGACTTTAAGAAGTCACCTGAAGGGAAGAGTATCACTTGTCTTCCATGCTTTGTTCATCCATTACTCATCAATGGGAATTACAGCTCTCTCCATAAGCCTCTCTGCACTCAATAGCTGTCATTCCACTGTCACTCACACAAACAAAGTCATCCCCAAGACAGTGTAAGTTGATCTATGCACTGGCAGTCAAGGGTAAAGAGCCGGTAATTCTACCTTGGCTACTTAAGGATGTAAGGGTGCATGATAAGATGGGATGTAGATTATGTCGGTACGTTTATGTCGACCCCAGGAAGACTAGCAATAATAAGAATAATGAATCCAGTGTTGTCAGAAATATCAGATTGTGGATTGGATTTGAAAACACAAGCAGGACTCACCTGGAAATTACTGAAATGTGACATTCAGGGAATCAAGTGTGGCTGGTAAGTAATGCTATCCCATCACAGAATTGTGGAACAGCTTATTTAATTAACTCAAATAACAAATTAATTAATCTCATTGTCAGGTTTTTGTTCTGTAGATTATTTTTTAAACTATGACATGCTTCACAGTGATGTAGCCAGACATCTTTTCCTGCAGGAGCCCCCAAAAAAGTCCCGAATTTCCGAGCTCATCACCAGGCCTTGAATGCAGCAAACGTCCTTCCTGGGATTTCCACGCGCTCCGTTGCCATGGAGCTGAGTTTGTTTCCCTCCCTCGGCTCACTCAAAGTTAGCCACAGGCTGAGCTTTAAGCTAAAGTTGGGACCTTGTGGACAAACTCGGGACTGTCCTCCCCCTCCAGACGAGCTCGGTATGTGAACGGAAAAGTGCGAGGAAAAGTTTTTTTTTTTTTAAGACTGTAAGAAACGCGTGCCAAACAAGGAAGTGCGCGGCTAGCTAACATTAACCCTTTAACCCCGGAGAGCAGGTGGGTGCAGTGATGACTGAAGATTTGTCAGTCTGAAAAGCCTTTTCATGTTTCGTATATGCTGCCAAATCTTTTATTTACAGCGTTTTTGGTTCCTATCTATCTGTTTAGATCTAAAGTAGCAGTAACCTAGCTTACTAAATGTACTGTGTGTGTACTCTAATTCAAAATACAGTGTTCAAACAAAGCAAAGCAGGTTTGTGTGTCACTACAGTGGCTCCACAAACTGTTGTTAAGTGATATAGACTGTATGTATGAAGCTAATGCTAGCGATCAACATTTATGCTGTGATGACTTGACATTGATGAGTTATTTCAGCTATAAAATACATCAGTAAAAACCTCCATGAAATTAGAGACAACACAATAACTTGTACCATTACTCATGAGCATGTGTTTGTCAGGAAGTTATTTCTTCCTCTTCCTCCACCAGCTCCTGTCCTGACACCACGATGAGCTGCAGGACAGCTGAGGGCCCCCTGCAGGTCCCTCAGATCTACCGCCTGCTGCAATGTGTCCGCGAAGGGGATAGGGAGCAGATAAAGAAGATGTTAAACCTCGGGGTGGAAAACCTCATCAATCTCACCGAGCCTCAGGACGGCACAGGGGTGCTTCACGTGGCGGTTTCAGCCAACAATCAGGGTGATGGGCCTCTTCTTCACATTATAGTCCCTCATTTTAAGAGAACACTCTCCGCTCTGCTGGCCTGCTGAATACTGTGAATACGTCATTGTTTACAACCTCCAAAATCTCTATTTCACACGAGCTGATTCTTTCTTTTTCTTTCTTTTCTTGAATGTATACATTATCTTACTGCAAGGCCTTATTACTGTACATTAACCTTAGTAATGCCTGAGAATTGACCACGTATATACAAGACTCCTGTCTGTTAAAGACTTTTAAAACGTAAGCAAAATCAAGCAGTTCATAGAATACACTGCAAACCTAAAAGTACTGTTTCAAAGTCCTGTTATTATCCTGACTTTTACTCCACTCATTACAGAGCTGGTCAGCTTCCTCCTCTCCCAGGGAGCACACCCCAACATGCAGGACAAGAAGGGCCGCACCCCGGTCATGTTAGCCGCTGAGCTGGGCAATGATGCCATAGTGGCTCTGCTGGCCCAGAACCATGCTAACCTGAGGCTCCAAGACACCGAGGGCAAAGGTGAGCAGGAGCAGACATCGCCGTGTAACGTGCAGATGGTGGACTCTGGGGAAATGAAACACGTGGGCAGATACTTGGGGGCAGCAGAGTAGTGCATGTTTGTGATGGATTTAATACTTTATTGAGTTTGGAATCTTTAAATTGCAAGAGGTGACAGGCTGCCACGGGTCAGGCACATATTATAACAACTTAACTGTAAACAGGGTTAAGCTATAAGGGCACAAGTGTGGAAAATAAAGTTTCTTGGTGTAAACATCAAAATAAGATTATATAGAAACAGTTACAGGACAGGATGCTTAAAAAAACATCCGCAGGAGTGAGACAGATGTTGAGACAGAGATTAAGATTTGGTGATAATCAAATACTTATTCTGATGAAGAATTATTAGGTCAACATACAAACATTTGCTGCTAATAGATTTTTAAATATTTCAAATGACCCTAAAGTAGACTGTCACTGTAACATATTAGAAGTAATTTGAAGATTTTACTGAAGGCTGCTTGTGACTCTTTTTGACATTTAACTAAATGATTTATCTAAGGTAATTTCAAGATTAGAATATTATATAAAAGCACATAAATGCATAATCCCTGACCATCTCTGCTCCATGTCTGTTTCTGTTGAAGGCATAATCCATGAGCCAAATGTAAAGGATAGCACTGCCCTGCTTCTAAAACCATAAAGCATTCATATTTTAGATTATCAGACAAGAAAGGCATTTTTAATCCAGAAGTAAAACTCTCATATAATGCACAGGAATTAGGCTACAGTATAATTCAATATAAATCAATAATTTACATGGCTGTGATCACCAGAGGTAATGGAACAGCGTCTCTTCCACTAATGTATTCTCATGTGAGCTTGAAGTGTCGATTTCTCAAATAGAGGTGTTTTCCATCTCAAGTGAGACCAGCAGGCTCGTCCTGGATACCTTGCCTTGTCTTACAACTCATGAAAATGCATGGTGCCTCTGTTTAGATATTGATGAGTAAGCGGTATCCTGGACAACTCCAATCAGCGAGTCCAAAATTCTTCTTCGGGGCCTTTTTAAACCGATTGTGATAATGACCCCAATTACAGTGTGTCTGCAGCATCAATTACTGGCACTCTTTTCAGAGAGGGATTGAGCGAGAGAGGGAAGGAGGAGAGAGGGAGAGAGAGCTTGAGTTAGGCAGAAAAGTATTTGCTTGTGTGCATGAATGCGTATGTATGTATGATGTATATACTGTATGTTGTGTGTACGATTGTGTGTATGTGTGTGTCAGGCTGTGTGGGTTCACCTAATTACAGATCAACAGCTAATGGTGATCCTCTCTTGCGAAACAGACTGAGTAACCTGATCTCACACCTGCGCTCCCCGTGGACTGGTTCGGCCCAGTCTCAACACTCACAGCCAAGCCTTCTCCCCAGTCGATACACCTGGCTGTTATCCTCAGTCCTACAGAGGCGGGGAAAGGGGGGTGGGGGAAAAGCAGCACTTGTCCCTCGCTCATTACCGCAGTTTAAGTCTCATTGTTCAAAGCCCTCACTCCCCCCTCGCCACCTGCTCCCATGTGGCTGCTCTGTGGCCAAGCCATCAGGTTGTAGCTGTGCTGAGCAGCTTCCAGCCATGAATATGTGTGAAAAGGAAGAGAAAAGAAAAGAAAGCACTGCTGCCAGCGACATTTACCTGGATAAGCAAGAGTTGAGAAAGCATGCTTGAGATCAGCATGTAAACCTGGGGTGTCTACTCTGCATGGCCGCTTACAGACTTCCTGGCCCAAACACATATGGGCCAAATTTTCATACCCCTCCTGTGTAGTTTATGATAAACTGGAAGATGAAGTCTTAAATTGAATAAACTATTTAAAACTTCCCACGGATCAGTTGGAAAATGCATCATTACAAAGCTGACTTCTCACAGGACAGAGAAGTTACAAACATTTGATGATCTTGTAGACCATGATGCATTGCCGTAGATTAAACTACCCAGCAGTTTATAAAGTAGTTAAAATTCACACAGCAGTAAAGGTATGGTATCTGTTTTAACCACTCAGCTGCCAGGACAGTCCTGCTCCAACTTAAGATTTTCTTGAGAGGAAACTTAAAAGATGAATGTTGATCAGATATCTCTCCCATTTGCCTCCATCCCTCTATCTCTCACTTTTTATTTACTTTTGCTAAACGTTTGTACGCTTTTCCTCCACTTTTTATTTTAGGTGTGTTGTTCTATTGTATCTACCCCACCAAGCGCCACACCCGCTGCCTGCAGCTGGCACTGAAGTACCAGGCAGACTTCAACAACGTGTCAACGCCGGGGACCCACATCTTCCAGCTGATGTGTGAAAAAGCCCAGGAGTGCACCCCCATGTGTCTCATCATGCTGGATGCAGGGGCAGACCCTAATGCAACAAATCAGGTTAGAAATTGGACAGGGGGACTAACATTGAAGCATTATGGGTAGTGACAGCAAATCGTTTGAGAACAAACATAGTGTGATGGTGAAGTAGTTGCAGCTGAGATGCTCTTTGTGCTGTTTAATCTAAGAATGACTCCTCTCCTCTCCCTCCTCAGAAAACCAGCGTCACAGCATTAATGGAGGCAGCCAAAGCAGGATCCCTGCAGCTTGTTAGAAACATTCTCAAGGAAGGGGGAAACCCCAATGCCCTGGACCGAAAACGCCTCACAGCAGTACACTATGCCACCATGGGGGGCTTTTTTGAGGTGTAGTACTTGCTCACCCAATACCACTTTTTTACCTCTGAAAAGATGACTAAATAATATAAAGCTGTAGGCTTAATAAAAGTGGACCCGCTGTGAATTTAAAGTTTGAACCACTCATTTCATTATAGCTAATGTGATTTTTCCTACATTAGATGTTTGTCTACATAAACTTCCTATCTGTAACAGTGGGGTTTTAGATTCAATAACGTATTTCTCTGTGGTGTTTTGGATCTTCCAGGTGATTCAGGTGCTGTCTGCATACTCAGCAGATATGTGTGTCATCAACCTAGAGGACTGCACACCCCTACACTACGCCGCTGCCACGGGCAATGCTAACTGCTGCAAGTTCCTGGCGCAGAGAGGTGTTGTGAGAGAGTCTATAAATAATAATAGGCATCCTGATGCCAATGCAGTTAATTTCAGCTTTTTGTTTTTTGAAAACAACAAGAAAACCTTCTGCATACTGTCTCTCTCACTGCTGAAATGTTTCATGAAGAGACAGAAGATTCTCCATTTATGATGCAACACAGTCCCATGTCAAATGTTTATAGCTCTCCTAAAACTCTGTGTGTCCAGGTTGTAACCCCAAACTGAAGAACCGGGAAGGTTTGCTGCCACGTCAGATTGCCAAAGACGCTGGTCACAAAGCGGCAGCCAAGGAGCTGAAGAAAGCAGAGAGGCAGCAGGGAAAAGGCAGCAAATCCAGCAGCGTCACCCTCATGTCAGATCTTTGGGCCCTGACCCTCCACGACTGGTCTTACGAGTACGAGACAGAACTACGCCAAGCGTTTGGGAACGAATCAGACACAGTTCCTGCTGAGGTGTTTGTCTCCGTGTTAGAGGAACTTAAAGCTCCAGCTGAACTAGACCAGCTCCATACGGTCATCTCAGCCCATGACAAGGGGAGAACTGGCTGTGTCAACATTAATGATTTCATCAAAGGGGTCAAGTACATCAAGAAACCGTTCCTGCTCTCCTCTTATTTGCCTAAAAAGAAAAAGGAAAAGGGAGGAAAAGGAGGTAAGAAGAAGGGTAAGTTTGTCCTGCCCATGCCCATCTGCACCCTCCCCCCGGAGCGCATGCCCCGGCGATCAGACGGAGGCCCACCCCACTTCATGATTGAGACGTACTACAACTGCTCAGACATCCGGCGATTCAACCGCGATCACCCGCCAGATCATCCCGTAATGAATGACTCAGGATGGTACATAGAAAAGCCAGAGAAAATCTTCATCAATATCAACTACTGTGTGAAAAGTGGAGACCTTGAGTCTCTGGACCTCGCCTTCAGTCAGGGGATTCCTGTGGATGTTCACGATCAGTTTTACAAGACCCCGCTGATGATGGCCTGCTCCAGTGGCAACTACGAGGTGGCTCAGTACCTCCTCAGTCGAGGGTGAGAAAAATCGTGTTACTTATTTGTGAAGATTATATATCATGGTTAACTGATGCACAATGCAAATGCAAAAGCTACAGTATGGTAGAGAACCTACAGAGTCTTATGTCAGTTATCTTCTGCAGCTCCCCTCGGCTTTACTGAGCTCAATAGCAAGTTTCAGCTGATTGTTTAGCTGCCTAAAGACAGACGATAAACATATATTCTTTGTTTAGTAGACAGATCAGTGGTGTAGTAAGGCCAAAGCCCTGTTCAGGGACTCTGCAAACACACCACGGTTTTACCTGTTCCTGCTCCTGTTCCTGACAGGGCCAAAGTGAATGCATGTGATCAGTTCCTCTGGACGCCCCTCCACCATGCGGCTCATGCTGGCCAACTGGAACTTATTGAACTTCTGGTGGAGGCTGGGGCCGCCATAGATGCCCAGACGCTCAGTGCAGGCACGCCTCTCATGAGGGCCATCAAGAGCTCTCGACCCTCCTGTGTGGACTTCCTCATCAAGGCGGGCGCCAGTGTTTATGCAGAGAACAAGAAAGGTTTGACTGTACAATAATATAAACATATGGAATCATTTAAACATATGGAATTGAAACTGATTAGAAACTGAAATGTACTCAGATTTTAGGCATTTTTCATATTTGTCTTATGAGCCAAATTTGTCGATGAATACAGTGTAATTACTGAGATTTTATTTCATTTTCCCTCAGAACAAAACTGCCTCGACATTGCCAGGGCGTTTGCAGACTCAAGGATAATTGACTTGGTCAAAGACAAGATGGATTCTCTGCCTAAACCAAAGGAGACAGCGAAGGGAAAGGGGGGCAAATCTCAAAAACCTAAACCTGCTAAAGAAAAGGTACCAAAGAAACATTAAAATCTTTTTACCCGCCCGCTACAAGCACATTAAAATCTTGTGACTTCAAACTTTTCCCCTTTTCTGTGTGAGAAATGAAGATTTCATTCTATTTTTCATTCTTCATTCACTTGGTAATCTTCCTCCATCTGTGTCCACCAGCTTTTTTTCAGCATGAGAAACCCGAGCCTGTAAAGAGATCTGGTAACTGTAAGGCAGCAACTTGTAAGCAAATTGGACCAAACGTGTTACGTTACAACTTAAACATGCTGACACTGAAATTTGCTTTTCCTATAATCACACTCAAATCTGACACATCGTAGGGATCTTGTCATTAGGACTCTGAAATTAGCAGGTGATGCTTCAGCGCAAATTCATCAGTAATACTCATAGTTTGATATAGCTGAAAGCAGCAGTTCAGGGGGGCAGAAAAAGTCCATGAAACAGAATGAATTGCACACAGGTACAATATGGAGCTGTCCACCCACTGAGCAGTTTTTATCATAAATGAAGAAAACATAGACTCAGTATAGCCCTCCTCCTGTTTCTGCTCCAGCCAAACGGGTCTGTGATAAATGACAATGACAGATCTTGACAGCCGTTCGCTCACCACTCTAAGAAAGTGATGAGGTCTATTTAACGTCCATCCAGTGTGACTCATGAGCAAGTCGATCCCTGTAAATAATGCATGCACCCTCAAGTCAAAGTGCATGTTTTTACATTGCACTGTATCGCTCACATGTCTTTAGTTTAAGTGTTGGGGTTTTTATTGTAATGCCAATTCTGAACTTCTTAAAAAACTAGAACTAATGTTGAAACTGAATTGATGATGAATAACCTGAATCAAAAAGCAAAAATGAAAAATACAAAACTATAAGAACTCTGTCTGTGATTTTAAATGACGTGCTCTACCTACAATCATATGAAAGTTAGAAACCTTCCATGCTGGTTAAAATAGGATACCGTACGGCCGTAATTCCTTTGGTTTTAAGTCCATTACTGTAAAAATTAGACTATATGCTAGCATTTTAAACCAATCTTCTAACTATTATCATGCTTTAGTGTTTTTATTTTGATGTCAGTTAAATGTTATGAGGGTCAAAAGTCTAATGATAAGCTATGATAATGGCTCCCCAAAGAGCCTTGAAAGCTTAGACATTTGCCACCCCAGTATTCACTGAAAACATTTTGACCCAAAGAATTCAGAAATTACAGAAATAGAAGGACACCTTCAGTGGAGAGACCGTGTCAATATAAATGTGCAATATGCCTTAATGTGAGTAGAAGTCTGTGGCCTCAAGCTTGGGGTGATGGAAACTAAAGAAGTCTTAAAAGGGGCGCGGCCGAAACAAGGATGTAGCGTTGGTGTCAGTGCTGTAAAAACCTAAAACCAGGGCCAGAGTATATCATCCAGCTGTAGAGGCACAGGACCTTCAGTGTCAGTCCACCCTGCAAACACCTACAGGTGAGGGACAGCAGGTAAGAAATGCAGGCGTACACAGTTTTAATCCTCAAACTTGCAGGTCTTACACTGAAATTCTGTGCCCTAAATTTGTGTTTTACTCTTGATATCTCTGGCTGTCTTGCTCCTGATCAGTGCCCCCCCCTCTCTCTCTCTCTGACTGATCTGAATCTGACACTTGAAGACCTTTGATTTGGAGCAGCTGCACAGAGAGTTAAATCTGAATATCTCGGTGTCCCCCACAGCGTGTAGCAGCAGAAGGTACAGTGCTCGCAGACACATCAACTACAACAGCAGGGAAAGATTCTCCTCAGAAGGATTCAAAGAGTGTCATCCTGCAAAACAGCAAAATCACTTCAGGGAACACCAACACTGTGGATATCACCTTTGTGCCAAAAACGGTAAGCATAGAGTTGAACAACTTAAGCTTCAGACGCAGAGGGAATTCATGTACATTTTACATTCGTTGAACAGTCCATTTCCTCACTCACATCCTTCCTAAGTTATGGTAACTCTAGCACACTTCTCCAGTACTCCCACCACTGCACATCACTTCAGTGCTGCACACAACCTACTGAGTAATTGCACACAGTTCTCTTTTTGGTAGTGTCTTGGCTGTCTACATCTTTGTGTGGCTTCTCTCTGTCTCAGGTTTGGGGGAAGCCACCCACGACCAGCCAGCTGATGTCAAAGATAGAGAGACGGAAGGATCTTTTATCCCTCGAGGTGGACTTTGATGACTTTATGATGCCTTTCAGCCACAACATCCAGAGGAAAACGTTGGATCTGTCAAAAACCACGGACTAGAACGAAAGGAGGTTAGCCAGAGAGAGACACTCAGACATTTTGGGATCCTGGAGTCTGTTAGCTGAGCTGGCTGGCTACCTCTGACAGTTATCTAGGAATAGATTTAACAGATTTATTTAGGAATAATCTATTTTTTAATTACAGCGGCTTTAATCAGCATAGTTGGTCACATGACTAAACCTCTTGTTTTTTATCTTGTCATTTAGGATCAGAACTTACAATGTCAATACACTGTCAGAAATTGTCAGTAGGATGGGAGATTTATAATTTCATCTTACCAATGGTAGAATCTGCTTTTATTAATAATCAAATATTTTCTAAATTCCTACTTAAAGATATTTCTTAGATCATCATTCAGTACTATAAACCCACAGTGCTCAGCAGGGACTGTTTGTGTCTCTTGGCAACTGTCAAACCAATCAAAAACCCATATATATTTGTCAATATACTGGAACATGTACTGAATATAAAGATTTCGTACATAAATACAGAATTGGTGGCTGCTGTACTCTCCCTGCTTTCAGTCTGATTCAAACCCAGAACCATTTTGCTGCCTAAAATCTCATGTTCCTGTTCATACTGGCCGTTGAGAGGGAATTAAAAAACTTGAAGACACTCTCTTCATCTGACTAATCCAGTCTGCTGAAGATTAACTCTGGAATGTAGATTTTGTCCCCCACCACTTACACTGGAAGCACATCAGCAGGAATCTGATGAATGATTCCAGCAAACACAACCTGCCACAGTCTTCATATGGGCACCTTGTCACTGTTTAAAGACAGACCTGAAAAACATTGAACTGATCCTTTAAATATCCTGCTAGAGCAACACATTAATTACATTAAAACTGACTCAGCGTAATTTAGTCAAATGACCCAAGCAATTAATAGGTAGTTAGATTGATTTGGTGTCAAGTATCCAAAGCCGAACACATCAGTGTCAGGAGCTGTGACTGAATAACAACTGGGAGTAGAATCCAGGCGTAAAACTGTACTGTACATACTGCAGTTAGAAAGTTGGGTAAAATCCTCCCCTGACTCTGCAGAGGCTTGAGCTGCAGTGAGAGACATGAGGTGGCAGGAGGAAGCTGCTGAGGAGAGGATGAGACAGAATCCATATACTGAATACCTGCTCTGTCTGTCTGTCTTCCTCCCTTTTCTCCTTCCGTCCTTACTTCCTTACTGGAACATTCTTTATTGTGTGAAACATACACATGTGCTGCAGCCACACAAAAGAAACACATTTACTTATCGCAGCATTTACGTTTACTGTTTAAGCAGCTGGCGTCTCACTCAGTGTAGCTGTCGCTATGCCTCCTCAACGCTGTTAACATGATTTCACTACTGGTAGTCCTTCATGTTGCTGGAACAGACTGCAAAACATCAAGCTGCTGGCAGAAAACAAGTGCTCTCCAGCCAAATGCAGTCGCAATGCACGTTGGGACCAGCGTGCGGCGCTGTTTGGCAAATTTAGCAATGCAGGGGTTTGGTTGTTTATTAGGCTGAGAGAAGAGAAAACTTGAAGGGAGCTCTTGTGTTTCTAGCACAGAAAGACATCAAAATGGCAGCCATGTGTATTTACTGTTTTCACTCAACAGGAATCCGCACATTCACATATAGTTTTAATGAAAAGAGGTTATCAATATGTGATGGTTAGTAATCCTCTGTGTTTTATGCTTGACTTGATGAACTGATTACAGGAATGGCTTCTGGGTGGCTGACTGGGTCATATTTTAGTCATTGATGCCCATATCAGGAATAATCTAAGATAACAGACTTCCTTCTCTGTGTTAAATGTCGCATTGATGCACACTCCCATCATCACCACCACCATCACCAGATAAAATTAGATTGCAATGTCCTCAAGGTCCATGGGGACACAGTTATATAATCAAATATACAGGCAGAGGGGGGCGGGGGGTGGCGGCTTTGAGGTTTGTGATACAGGGCCTGGATTGTTTAAATATACATAGTCATAATACCATTGATGACAAGGATGTGAAGACAGAGGCAATGGATGAAAGCGATGAGAGAGAGAGAGAGAGAGAGAGGCAGAGGATGGGAGAGGAATGAAAAGCAGAGTAAGAAAGCAGAAAGAGCCTCGCACATATGTAATGATATACGGACAGAGAAATGGAGACGGTGGATAGAGAGTAAGAGACATCCCTGAAAGCCCAGCAGAGCCATTCATAATGAGGGAAGGACAGGACTCGCAGCCAAGAGAGAGGAAGGCGAAGGGACGCGAAGATAGAGAGAGGAGAGGTGGTGTGGGGTAGGGGGGGAGAAAGAGGAGGGCGGAGGGTGACTCAGAGGATGGGGGAGGGAGGGTGGCGGAGGGATGAGAGGGGAGCGGAGGAGTGGGCGGGAGGGGAAGATGAGGGCTTTTCTAGCACAATAAGTGGCACACAGGTTAGAGGGAGTAAACAAGGCTGCTGGCTCTGATTTTCGGCCGTGACGCAGTGTGTCTGTCAGGGCGTGGGCTTGGGCTTATATGGTGTTGCAGTATGTGTGAGTGTGTGTGAGAGAGAGTGTGCACGGTCGAGTGTATCCCTGTTGTATAAGCATGTGTCTATTTTAGATACATGTGGCTGTGTTTACATGCAAGAATGCTTATTTCTTTTATAGTGCCATTAAAGGCTCTATAACAAACACCAGACAGACATTAGCTCTACTATATGAATACAGAATGTTTATATATGTGTATGTGTGTGTGTAGTGGTATGTGTGTGTTTATATTGTGCCTCTGCTCTTGTGTATGTATGGATGTTTACATTTTTCTGGCTCCGCTGTGCCTCATACGAGGAAAACGATGCAGTATGTTATTTTTGTCTGTATGAGAGTGTTGTGCTAAAATGCGTGTGTACGTACGTGCTTAATAGTGTGCGTCGTCCAAGGGCATTTTTTTTTTTTTCCAGTTTCAAGCCCGTTCTTCCTCTCCTCTCCTCTCCTCTCCTCTCCTCTCCTCTCCTCCCTCCTCTGCTGAGTATCAGTCTGAGCACAAATCAGTGTGTGTTGCTGCCAGCAGCACTGCAGTCTCCCAGCTCTGGTCCTGCACCGCTTACTCAGCACTCCGACCCCTCACTTCCCAAAACAACCCACTGGGACACAGACATGCACACACACTCAGTATATTATCAGTGTTTACCACGTTATGGTACCGTCTACTATAGACTACTCTACACATGAATATGATCTAATAATCACATACTGTATGCAGTGTATACAGCCCTAATAAAAGAGCTGGACAAAACATTGAAAAACTTAGAAACCGAACTAGAATAGAAATGGAGAATAAACACCTCTCAATAAAATGCAGTGTAGTTCAATACCACTGCAAACTACAGCCTCAATAATAAGCATGTAGTTACTTATATATCCAACACATGTCTCCATACGGCTCAGCCATAGGATTTATGGCTGCTGTATTGGATGGCATTTGATTTTACAGGCGTACCTAATAAAGTGGCCACTGAGTGTAGTTGCCAATTATTTGCTGGCGATCGATTAATTGACAGTTTTATCTCTAATGTGGAAAAACCTAATATATCCATACTGTAAATCTTATAAATATTTATTATTATTATTATGAATTATAGTGTTTCCCAAGTCATTTCATTCTCAGTACTGCAGAGGGAAGGAATCATTTGGTAAGTGGTCAGCCTTTCTATTTTGGATCCAGTTAATTAAATTCATGACATTGGATACAACACATGTCCATAACTTTAAAAAAAAGTTAGATGACAAAATATATTTTCACAGTTTCAGGATTAGAGGAAGAAAGAAAATCCATTTCCTGTAATTTCACGGTAGGGTGGATTCGGCGTTCGGGGTGTCTGTTTCCCAAAAGAGCCAATAACTGTAAACATAGTAGCAGGAGTATGGAAATGCTGTGTCTAGTGAAACAATGGAGGTGTTGTACAGATGCTGGTTTACCATCCATTATTGATGAGGGAGTCATGTTTCACACCAGCCTGACTGGCTGCTGTATGTGTGACACAACAGGACCGCATGTGTGTGTGTACGTTTGTGTAAGCATTTTTTATAGTTTTGTCTGTGGATGTTTGGTACCTGTGCAGGTTTACTGAGTGAGCAAATGTATTTGCATTTTGTGTGTGTGTGTGTGTGTGTGTGTGCGTGTGTGTGTGTGTGTGTGTGTTGCAGTGATTCATCATTCATTAGTGCAGCCTTGGCAGTGCCATAGATCTCTTCAGCTTTCCAAGCTATAGATTCCAATTTGCTGCAGGCCTGGGACTTTTATTATGAGGATATTGATTTGAATTTCATAGTGAGCCCAATAACGCTGGGTGGTAAACAGAGGACTGTGTCTTGGCTCAGATAAACAGACCAATTCCTGGGAAAGAGACCAAAAACAGATACAATAAATATCTCACAGGATAGATTACAGCTGCATCTTTTCACTGACTATACTTCCTTCATATAACCGGGGCTTCAAAAGGTGTTAATTGTAAAAGATCAGGAAATGCATGTCACTTTATCTCCATCTTTTCTTCTCTATAGTTACTGAAGAAATATAACCGAATGGGAACGAAGTCCTATCGACACTGTAGAGCGTAGAGTGATTTTGGTTAGCATCGTGAAAATACTTGAGCTACTGAACCCTTTGATGTTATAATTTATAATGCTGTTTCTGTAAGGGATACATTAGCATAACCGGACTCTTCTTTCCCTGCCTTCTATAAATTGGAGAATCAGAAGTTTCCTCTTTCCTAAAAACAGCTCATTAGTGTTGCTGGCAGTGATCAGGAAAACCAGAGGGGGGCCATTAGCCTAAAACCACAGTAGTTTCTGCCTCTTTTTATTTTTAGTGTACAATTTTGGAATTGTTTTAGTCTGCAGTGTCTTTGTGCAGCATTGATACCTTAACACAAGCAAAGTTCGACTGAAACACAAACATGTCAAAGAAAGTGTGTGTGTGTGTGTGTGTGTGTGTGTGTGTGTGTGTGTGTGTTAGTAGTTCTGGGAGGCTGTAATAAACAGACAACATATTTTTTTTCACAGTAGATCACAGTATTTTATTATACTGAAGGAAAGAGTATAATTGATATTGGACCTTTGGAAAGAAACACTCTTTTTCTGTCCTGCTTTTTCCATTTGTATTTACTTTCTGTATCTTTTTATTCTTGCACAAACCAATATTTTTATATATACAATGGAAAAAAATGTGAAAAGTGTTGCTCATAGTGATTAACCTAGAACATTATCGCCAAACTCTGCAGCTCCGCTTAGATCTACTGAGCATTTTAGCTTATTGTTTTTCTTTTACAACCCACAACTTCAACCTTTGGGTTCACTCTCACTGCTCTCGTTTCCATCTCCAGCCCTAAATGTCAAAGTTAGCAACTAGCTTGTCAATGCAATGGACTGTAAAGCAGCTGAAGGAAAGGATATTTTTCTTAGGAGCTGGTGGAGACCAAACCGGAGCTGCAGAGAGTGAATTTTAGAGTTAGACCAAGCAGGTGGTCAGAAGCACGTCTCCTCTCTGTGTCTGCTAGATGTGTAAATAAGCAACAATTTGCTAATGTGCTCACCATATCAACTTCATAAGGTGAGAATATGTCAAACCTGTGTGTGCTGCATGTTGCACTCGCTCTAATAACAAGTTTCCTATTGGGGTGAACAAAGCTTTAAACTGAGCAGAAATACAGTAATACACTAGATCTGGTTACATGGAATTTACAATATTATCAAAGCATTATAAAGTGCCTTTTTATTTCACAAATTTCATATTAATTTTATATCAAATTAGTGCCTGAGATGCTCCCACATCCGTAACACATCCACTGTTGTAGAAAAGTTTAACAGCTGTTGTTATGTCTTTTCATTTGGCTCCGTTTTATACTGCAGTATCATCTGCGCCCTCCCCAAACTGACTCCTTCAGTCCTTTGGAAAAAAAAAAAAAAAAAAAGGACAGGAGAGATGGGCTCAGTTTCTCTCTCTCACTCATGCACACACACATTCCCTGTTGATTAAGGCCTCCTCAGTGGCCAATCGCTCAGCCGTAGTTGGATTCTTGAGCAACAAGGACATTTTAATCAAACTTTCCAACCAGGAAACACAGTCATAAAATATGAATGTTATATAAGGAATTGTCAGCAGGACTTTCTGATAAGCACATAAATAATACAGATGAATGTTATGTAAAACGGGAGGGTGACAAGGAGAGAGAACAACTTTTAGAAATCCTTGTGCCACTCATGCATCAACATATGACTGGTACCAACTTATTTCTTTCAGGATAAGTAAAGATGTCAATAATCATATTCAGATTTCTGACTTTCACATCAGCATCCTCTTTATTTTGAACATTTTCAGATTATGGATGTGTTTTGTTGTAAGACAAACACTCAGTTTTCTCCTTTCTGTTTGCGTTTGTCTTGTAAAATATCAGAGGGCCTAATGAGGAGTTTTTGTCACTTGTGATTAAGTTTCTCATTAGCATTATTTCCCCTTAAAGCTTCATCATTCTCACTGTATTCTCTCACTGCATGGTAATGATGCTGCATCCATAGCTGCTGTTTGCTACAGCCGGAAAAAGCCAAAGATGCCAAGAGAAAACAATTAACCAGACACCAAACATCCCTGCATATTCATATGCTCCTGATGTTATCGTGTGCGCCTGTAAAGATAGAAATATGCTGCAGGGTGGAGCGGAGACGCAGTGGGTGTAGGTGTGTTCCCTCACAGTCTGTGGAGGATTACAAGGAGTTAATGTGAGCAACAGAGGAGAGTGAGGTGACTAAAAAAGAGGATCTGCAAGGGGGTTATGGTAGGTCAAGAGAGGGGAGTTGTTGTTTTTCAAGTCAGACACAATAGAAGTTGAGGTGAGATTTAGCTGAATTCAGAAGCGTCATTCCGTGTGTGTGTGTGTGTGTGTGTGTGTGTGTGTGTGTGTGTGTGTGTGTGTGTGTGTGTGTGTGTGTGTGTGTGTGTGTGTGTGTGTGTGTGTGTGTGTGTGTGTGTGTGTGTGTGTGTGTGTGTGTGTGTGTGTGTGTGTGTGTGTGTGAGCAATGGAGGGATAAACAGAAGTAGTTATGAAAGGGTGCATTTTGAAAGAATTGGCCTGTCATCGCTGCGTCAGGAAATTTCAAGCAGCGGTGACAGGGTGACAGGAAGGGGATCGAGATGATAAGGGGGAGGTGGCCGTGGGGTGTGAGGAGGATTGGACGCAGCAACGAAAGGGGGGTAAAAGAAGGGGGTGTTTTCCCAAAACTGGGCAGCCACTGCAGAGCCTGAAAGTGAGGAGTTTCTTTTTTGCCAGAGATTTGTTATGCTGGTGCTGCTGCTGCACCACTGAATCAATGAGGAGAGGAGGGGGAAGGAAAGGAGGAAGGGGAGGAGGGTCAGCCTGGTCGGGGTTGTTCACTGCAGTGGAGACTTTTTTTGTCCTCCCCCTCCTGCTTCACATTGATAGACCTTACCTCTCTCTCTCTCTCTCTCTCTCTCGTCTGCTGTCAGTGGAGTCTCATCTATCCGTCTTTGCTTGACTCTGTGTCTCTCTCTGTCCTCATCCTCATTTTCCTCCAGGCGGGACCCTGCTTTCTGATACCTGGCGCCCCGCTGTCCAAAACTAATCTGGCAACCTCTGGTGAAGTTGTCTCAGAGTCAGAGATATTGCACACTTAGCCAAGACCTGCACTTTTTCTTTTTTTTATTAGCTGCATCAGCGTCTGCCAAACAGTAACTTTGCACAATTGCACAAAACTTCTTGAGTTTGTCTGGGAGGTAATCTAAGGGGGTGTACGTAGGGGGTGGTAGTACCCCCCCCAAAACAAAGAACAACAGCATCAGTTGACTCAGCAAGTGCCCCAAAACAACATTTGTTTACATTCAAATGACAGCGCCCCCTAGTGGCCGTATTATTTATGGTGGGAGCAAAGTCAGGTGTCCATGTAGGATGGAGGTCAGGGTGGGTGAACAAACATCGGTGCTGTTTGTGCAGTGTTGTTTTTTAAAGCATGACCACGGTCGTCCCCTTAATGCATGTTCATTATTGTAATCATGATGACGGCCCCAAAACCTTTAACCATGCTGAACCGCTATCTTTCCCCAAACCTAACCAGGCTGTTTTGTGCCTTGTCAGCCCATTGCAGGGTATGATGTATAAATATAGGTGTGGTTTCCGGCGTTTAAGCAGGTTGACCGATGATTATTTCTATAGATAGTCTGTTATATAAGCCACTGTACATCTACGACAGTTACAGTCGCACATAGAAGAAGTCATCTTAAGTTTACAGATTTTAAATGTGGGAATAAAGGGAACACAAGCTTGGGTTTATGAATCGGTATTGGGCTTGAAAAAGTCGGTGCCTCCCTAATATGCAAAGCTGTGTAATCCCAGTAGGTAGTAGGTCACACACACTGATCGTGTGGGTCGCCTTTCACAGCCCTACTGATGATGAATAATCACGGTGATTTTACTATGAGCCACACTTTCCCAGTGCTGATTCATAAAGAACGACATGAATGTGGTGTGTATGATGTGCTTCTGGTCGTGTTTGTGTGTGCGCCACATGAATTGCTTAGCTAATGCATAATACATTACATGCACAATACTCTTATTAATTCATTTGGCAACAGAAGACTTAAAGGCTGCGGTTTGTGTCCAGCACTTAATGTGTGTGTGTGTGTGTGTTTCTGTGTTTCTGTTTCAGCGAGCGTGGTTTGGACTCCCCAGGGAGGGAGAGAGACACTGACAGTAAAGAGGGACAAGGCAGAGAGAGAGAAAGCGAGAGAGAGAGAGAGAGAGAGAGGGGGAAGCTGATAGAAAGGAGCAGGAAACCAGACCAAACATGGGCACAGGTGACGCACAGAGGATACCCAGTTTCCATAGCAACAGGCAGGTGCAAGACACTGGGTGCTAATCTAGCTTTCGATCTGCTGAGGTGAAACATTTGCATGCACATCTCAGTGTGAGTAGCCCAATACACACACTAGCACAGGAACAGAGCTATGTATGTGCAAAACAAAGACACACACACACACACACACACACGTGTGGAACCACACTGAGATGAACCATGATAAGGGTGCTGAGCACAAACCAAGACTACAGAATGTATCATGAACATGTGAACATGCACATGTACCAGAACGCTGACCTTACTGACCCCACACACACACACACACACACACTGAGAAACACCTGACACACTGAGGGATGGGAGGAGGATGTAAGGGAGTTGACAAGAAGGGGAGAGGAGGAGAGGGATGAGGCAGGAGGGTGAGATTAAAGGGGAAGTGGTGATGGGGGAAGGAGCGTTGATCCGCACCCTGGGGGCAAAATATGTGATGATGAGGAGGGAGAAGACAGAGAGGAGGAGAGCAGGCGAAGCAGAGGAGGTTATAACATGGTGAGGGGTGACAGAGAAGAGAGAGGTAGAGAGGGAGGAACATGAGAGGAGGGGCTGAGAAGGGGAAGCACAAAGCAGGAAAAGTTGAGGACATGAAGGCAGTTTTATTCAGTTTTGGGTCCAGAAATTCCTGCAGGTTCTTTTGAAAAAACGACTCTTTTGCAAACGAAACAAAGAGCTGCTTTTCTGCCCCCACTGTGTAACCATGTTATTGGCGTCCTTTCAAATTACCCTCATGGCATAAGTTTTTGTAGTATAAAACAAGACTAACAGTGTATCAGCATGCTAATATTCTCACAATGACAATGCTAGTCCACTAATGTTAAAGGGTATAATGTTACCATGTTCACCACCTTAGTTTAGCATGTTAGCATGTGTGTTTGTAAGTATTTGGTAGGTAGATTGATGACCGTGGCGGTGGATCACTAGAGCTGCACCACTAGTGTGAATTCTGTTCAAGTGGTTACATCATGAAAACGGCATTCTTGGCAACATGGAGCACCAAAAGAGCGTCCTGTCAGCGGCAAGAAGCCAGTTATGCCAACAATTTAGCTAGCTAGCGAGCAGGTAACGTAATGTTAATGCAGGAAATGTGAGATAATGAACACGGTGAACACGACCGCATTTAAAGGCACGATCCGTCTATACTAACGCTCTTGCTCTGTTGACAAACTTTTTAGTGTCTATACTTTTTCAGTTCCCCCTGTAGTTATCTGCATCCAAGCATTAGCTCAGGAAGGGGGTGCTGTAGGGGCTGCAGCCCCCCCGCGGGCCACATTGAGACATAATGGAAATAAAATAATGGAATAATTTTACCTTTTTGAATAATCTGATAAACATGATTTTTTTCTTTTCATTTGGAGTGCTTGTGGATGCATTATTCTGTTGTACATTTGTACGGTACATTTGCATATATATATGTGTTTATTAGTATCCTGACGTGTCTGCGTGCCTTCACCTCAGCTAAAAGTAGAAAATACAAATAAAATAGCTTATTTCTTTCCTTTAAATAGTCAGAGACCAGTGAAAAATCACCTCTATTGAAAATAGTGAGAGTGAGGCTGCATGTTAAATTTGCACGGGTTCATTCATGCAGGCTTTTCACAGATTTTTAAGCTGGCTGGAAGCTTTTTGTCCGTAAATCCAGTGTTTTCATATTTTATTGAAACAGGATCTCTGTGTTGTCTTGTGCACACAGAGCAACAACTAACCCGCTATCAACCTGTGGAGGTAAAAACAAGCAGTCTGCCCGCTGTAGATAAAGTGGTAGCAGCTGCTGATTCAGACAGGATGGACATCTGTCTGAAACATGATGTATCATCGACATAACATGTTGCTAATAATATTAACACCAGGGTCTAAACCACATTTACATGCTCAGCCTGTATGTTTATGATTTTGTTGTTTTCAATTTTGCAGTTTTGACTGAGACAACAGCAGCTGAGCTTGTTTCAGGTTTGAATATTCTAGATTTTATGGATATTGTTTATTCAGCTGTAATATTGAATTAATAATTAATATAAGTTTCAGATTGAACTACAGAAAATGCACATCTGTCATTTGTTTATTGTAAGCATAACCATGTGCGTGCACATATCCAGGGCAGCTGCCCCACTGATAATATGTTCTCATGTGATGCATCCACATACATTATAACATCAGAGTCACAGTGATGATCCAAGAAACTTGTACATGAATATGAATGCATTTGTTTTTACCCTGTGAAATATTCTCTAGTTGCCGTAACAACCACAGAAAAGTCTTATTGTCCCTATCTTGACCCAGAGCTCATTGCATTTCTCTGTTCACTGGGCATTTCAACCCCAGTCATGCAGCAGGGCAATCTCAGCTGTCCAAACATTCACACACACACACACTTATGTGCAATTTATATTTGCACATATGCACATAGAGTACGCACATTTTGAGTTCAGTCGACAGTAATGTGCCACTTCCTGCGAACTAGCCAGGAGGGACATCAGATTCTGGGCCAGTGCACCCTCGCAACTTCGTTCTGGTTATTTCCTTCTCCTCTCCTGCTCTCTGTAATGTTGTTTCATTACCTTGTGTTATATTACTGCATGTTACATTACCGTATCGATCTTATCTTATGCAACACCACCCAAGGTTTATGCATGTTTGGTTGAATTAGATTAGGACACTTGAAAACTTACATAACCTTATGTTGCGTCATGTGGTGCTCTGTTTTTCTGCTCTGTCCGGCTGCTTCTCCCTGTTCTGTCCTCTTCTAGTCCGCTGGTCTCTGCTCTGTTGTATTTGATTCTTGCACAATACATACCATGGAAAGCATTTTATGTGCTGCACCAGCGAGAGGAGAGGAGAGGAGCAAATTGAACCATAAAGGAGATGGAAACACAGTGAGGAACATAATCAGGGAAAATGCAAACAGAGGAAAGAAAATAGAAAAGCCAAGGATAGAAAAGACATGAAAAAAGAGGGCAATGAGGTGTAGAGCTGCGGGTCGATGCAGATCGATTCTCCCTCTGACAACTATCCTCACCATCGGATAGTAGACCTTCAGTCCCACACTTATCAATGTCGCCACTCACTCCGATCTATCAATACCTCAATTATCAGATTGAATATCACTCTCCCCAGTGGGCCGGATGGGGCTGAAAGCTATTCTTCATGCGCTGCGTGTCTTTCTTGATGTGCATTTGCTCACGGCTCAGCGCCTCTGTAAAGACAAAACAACACGACAGGCCTGCAGGTAAACAGAGATAATGAAGTCTGTTAGATATTTTATGAAACATTTTAGTGCTGAAATGAATAAAACAATGAAAAAAAAAAAAACAATGATCAGTCATATAAAGTACATTTGCTGTGCTGTACTTAAACATACTTCTAGTACTTCAGTTGTATGCACTATATTATTTTGTTTTATTATTCTGCATTTATCTGACAGCTTTAGTCAAATTACTGATTAAGGTTTACACAGAGCGTGATGTGGATGTTACGCAGAGCCTTGACATCATATTTGAGAGATAACAGCAGCACATTAGGGTAAAATGCAGATTTCCTTTAGCCTGTGTGAACGAACCACAGGAAACACAGACATGGAGACGTAATGTCTAAATCACACGAGGTCCTCTGGCAATACTGGTCCTGTAGGAATAGGGCTTTTGTAAATGGACTCAATGGACCCTGGAGCTTAAGGTCCTACTTAGAAAATAGTCAGTCAGTGATGCGGTCACCTTATGGGTATTACATGCTGCTGTTATATATCATTACAGTACTGTGTTTGGTTTGAATCAGTGTATGTGTTTATTCCTTCAGATGGTTTAATAGTGTCAGATAGTTTAAAAACTAGTGAAGCACTCCAGTGTCCCCTTAAAAGTCTGCTCACATAATAATGTATCAGAAATGAAAATCCAATCATGTTATATGTTCTGTGTAAGTACATCATAAGATATGAGCCATTCTTCCTGCATAGAGAGCAGTTGTTATTTTGATATTTTAAGCCTCTGATGATAATAAATATAATTAGACAAAGCTTTAAGCTGGAGCTAGTAATTTAACATTGCCACAACCTGCTGTCATTCATGTGACAAAACTACATTTCATTGCATGTAGTCGTGTAAGACAGACGTACACATGTACATGAGGTATTAATGGGGATGGAGGGAATATTCACATACTCACAGTGAAAATACTCTCCTGTGAAAACCCTGCATTCAGAACATTACTTCACTAAATGTATTATGAGCAACATTTACGTTATATATCAAACATGTTTATAAAGCAGAAAAAATGGTCCTGTGAGTGAAATATTATTATAGATTATATTTTTGGATTATTATTATTGATGCATTAATGTGTGCGCAGCATTTTAATGCTGTAACTCATCAAAGTGGAGCCAGTCTTAACTACTTTGTAGTTTTTCTGGATTGGGTTGTCATATTTCATAGATTCATTACATAAACACACTCTTACGCACACACACACACACACACACACAAATATAATTTAAATGCACCTACTTCTATTTAATGCAAACTTAATCAGGTGGAATATGTCAACGTGGCAACCAAATCATATGAGATGCACTGTCGTGACAAGCTGTCCACAGACTGATGAGACAGAGCTCTAATAGTGTGTTTGGTTCGATGACTAAGGGCTGATATTTGAGGGAGAGGAGCGACAGAAAGAGAGAGAGAGAGAGAGAGAGGCACATTTTAGTGCTGAGTCACAGCAAGGCTGCTGCTGCTGCTGCTGTTGCCGCCGCCGCCGCTGCTGCTGCTGCTGCTGCTGCTGCTGCTGCTGCGGCACCCTCCCCCACACTGAACCACACAGCCCGGCCGACTGGCTTCATCTCTCATCCTGCCCTCTTTCTCTTCATACACTCACACAGTCCCCTCTCTGTACATCCACATGTAGTGTGTTCCATCTCTGCCTCTCCTCAGTTTTTAATGTCATATTTCTCTCTGTCGACTTCGTCCTTTCCGGATTGTTCGCGCCTCTCCTCTTGTTTCTGGCCTATTGTTTTGGGGGTTTTTCGCCTTGTCACTCTTTCGCAGCTCACCCCCATCCTCTCCTCTTCCTCCCTCCTTCTCTGAGAAGTTTAATTAAGAATGAAATCAGTCAGAGAGGGAAGGGGAGATCAGGGTGCGCGAGCTTGTCTGCTACAGGGTTGATAATGCTGCAGCTAATCTCTTCCTCCACTTGCTGTGTTTTGCTCTTTGACCGTGAGATGAAGCACCACTAAAGCCAAGCTCTCCATCCCCTGAGTTCCCCAGACACTTCACACACACACACACACACACACACACACACACACCTCCCTGCAAATACCACTCTGACTTCAAAGGCCTCTCCTGAAAACTTAGTCATTCTCTTTAATCTCTGCAAAAAGCGAAACTACAGCAAGCTTTAATGGATGAAAATAAAAAGGAAAGTGAAGAAAGGATGAGTTGTTAAAGGTTCTCTCAATGACAATGTTCAGTTTATTTATTCACCTCTGCATAAAAAGTATCTTACCACCTAAATGCATTATATTATGCTCATATGCTAAATGACAGTGACCACATGCACAATAACCTGCAGTTTGAAGACTTTGTTGAAATGTTCAATCTGGAGGATTAAATGTGACAGACAAGCCACAGCAGTGCCATGGGGATGTTTCTGGCAATGAGCTGATAATGCCTGGTTCAGACTGCTGATAACCCTGTTAGACAAAAGATAATATTAATTTGAAATTCTTATTGTATTAATAGAAGAGCATTTAGAATGGGATTAACCTGAATGAGGTCTGAGTAATATTCCCTCACAAATGTGGTACTCTGGGAGAAAGAAGGGGTAGATTTTTTTTTTTTTTGGAATATGCTGAGTCACTGGGTGGTGTTAAAGAATGCATAGCATAGATATCATGCATGTGTATAATCTATGTACTGGTAATATTACAAATCAAAAGAATGATGAGACTGTAAAATAGACTGTAAGCCTGGGTTTTATCGCAGTCTTTGTTTATCTGCTCACTTTGTCAATCAATTCTTTATTCAATTTATTCCAGAGTTTTTTACGACATTGAACAGCTGGTTTGTCATTTTGAGTGAAAGAGCTGTTAACTGTTAATCAGTCTTGGTTTCAGTGAAGAGTTTTAGTGTCCCATAATGACCCAAAGGCTCTCTCAGAGGCATTTTCACCTTGATAAAACAACTTTATAGGAATCATCGACTACTTGTAATTTTGTGGAAGAGAAGTAGTGAATGAAACCTTAATAAAACCCACAGCTGAACGACAAAGTGATTGATCTGATCTGGTTGCTTTACAGCTTTTTTAGCCAGGCTAGCGGCTCTGTGGGGAGGCTGGTCTGTCCTTCAGTCCATCACTTTGTTTTAGACTGAAACATCTCAACAATTTCATGGATCACCATGAAATTTGGTACAAATATTCATGGACCCTTGAGGATGAATGCAAATTACTTTGGTGATACCTTGATTTTTCCTCCTGCTCCACCATTAGGTTGATGATGTCCCTCATCACCTGTCCTCTGCATCGCTCAGCCCCTTCTCACTCCCCCCCATCACCTGACTGCCCCGCCCATCTACACTCCTGTTCCCACTTACCTCATCTCGTCACTGCTGATGGGGTAACGCCTCTAACACACCCACTAAAGAGAAAATGTACCTCAAAGCCTGTTGCAAACAGGTTCAACAAATTTTAGGGGAACATGTCTCTCAATGCAGAAACCATAGCAAAACAATGCGCACTGTTTTCAGACCGCCCCTGCTCCCTTCCCCACCTCCTCCTCCTCACCTACATCTTATTCCCTCTTAACATCCACCGGTCATAGTTGACCAGAATATGGCCGTAACAGCCACATATGACTGGTGTGTGGTCGTTGTTCTGGCCTTTGCTTTCTGGCTTTGATTATCAGTAGTCTGCTAATCTGTTAACTGCGTTTCTCTGCTTTCAACTGCCCTCCCAGTTTCGACCGTTCCCTGCTCCACTATTGCTATACGTCTTTTGTACCTTCATTTTTGTAATTAAACCGTTGAACTGCAGCAGGTTTGCCCCAGCTGACCTGCTTGCACCAGTCGTGACAGACGTTTGTGGTTCGAATCAAACATCTCAACAAATATTGGATGGATTGCCATAAACTTTGGTTAGTTTAAAGATTCATGCCCCCTCAGGATGAATAACGTGACCCCTTAACTTTTCATCGAGCCGAATACCTGCAAAACTAATTACATGCCCATCAGCCTCAGCTGTACTTTTTACTTTGGGTTAATTCACAAATGTTTTTGCGCGACTTTGTTGAAGACTCGATTCTGATCTGTCGATAACGACATTCTATGGGTTCTTATTTCTGTGTAGCAGAGCGCTGCTATTGACCACACTCTGATAGCGGAAGCAAGAAAATCATTTTTAAATCACTAAAATTGTTTTTAAGTTAGTATTTTGTATCAAATTGTTGATTTCTTTGAAGTATGCAGGCATCTAATATGTGAGATATTATAAAACAAACCCCTTCAGGATTATTTAAGTCCTGCGTCACCCTGGCCAGCCCTTACTTAGCGTGCTAACACACTAAACTTAGATGGTAGACGTGTCATTATACTTGGCCAAATATTCACATTAGACCCCCGGTTGATGAATGTGTGAGCTAATAAACCTGAGCCATGATTTTATTATCATATCACCTCATGATATCCTACTCTAAAAGGGACCATTACCCTTTTAATGATGTAATGATGCATTTACTGGATGTGTTGTTGTGCTGACACACCATGACCTGCCTCAGAGAGACCCTTAGAGGCCCGCGGACCTCAGTTTGAAAACCCCTGCTAGTCTAACCTGATCCTACATGATTACTGCTGCCTTCCAACAGAACCACAGTCCTCCACTTCCATCCATTCTTAATTCGTTTCGTTGTGCTCCTGTAACATTGTTTTAGAGGAGATTGAATGAATGAGTGACCTGTGGATTCATTCTCCTCACTTTCTCCACACACACATCTGAGCACACCTTGAACGAGACACACACACACACACACACACACACACACCCACCCCTCGCAGGCATACATGGAGTCAGTACACGCTCCCCTGTGCTCCCTCCTCTCTTTTCTTCTCCTCTGGCTCTCCTCTCCAAATGGATTTTTCATGCAGAGTTATCATTATCATTAATTTAGCAGACAGGTTCGCTTCAGAGCAATTGAAGACACATTTGTTACAGTGCCAAGCAGCGGCAGCGCTGAAGGAGAAGGGTGGGGGGACATTCCCACGCTGCTGAGCCCACAGACGATTCAGTGTGGACATGCTGAGAAAACATCAATCGGTCTCATTCACAGTAATTGATCAGAAATACAAATCTCCTGTTGTAATCCTTGTGGTTAGGCCTCTTCACATGAAGCACTGATTCTTTGGGTATTTGACTATGAGGGGAAACAAACTCACTCACATAAATCATGGCAATGACACAATGTAGTACTTCAACGTTACAGGTACATTTCTGTATAGATTTATTTATTTTATTTATTTAACCTTTATTTTACCAGGTGAAATCAGTTGAGAACAGCTTCTCATTTACAATGATGACCTGGTGAGAGGCCCCAGCAGAAAAACATACAAAAACAAAACAAGACGAAACAAAGCAAAGCAAGAGCAGATAAAAGGAAACAGTACAGAAGAATCCAAGACTCACAACCAATGATGAGGAGACTAAATCACTATCATATCATATCATAGATGCCAGTGTTCATGAGGTTGCTGCCATGCAGAACGTGGCTGGAACAGTATTTTCAGCTGAGTGACGAACACAGCCGATTGCTTCTACACAAGGTCAAGATGACTTTTTTTTCTGAGTAACAAACAAAGAAAATGTGATGAATGCTGTGCAGGAGCTTGTGTGTGGGTCTGTAAAGCCCAGTGAGACAACAGTGTGAGTCCAAACAACAAGCAAAGAGTAAAGCTTCTGATATTTTTGGTGTTCGTGAATATCATGACCACAAATACATACATTCACTTTTTTTTAGAAAGGCTGAATCATTCACCTTAAAGTTTATTTAATTTAGACTTATTAAAAACAGACCAAATTACAAACACCAGACAGTAGGAGGCGATTAAATGCATCCTCAGCTGCCACCTCAAAGGCATGATCACCTTTTGTTTTACATCAAGCGATGACACGATCAATAAGTGCCTGTCAGAGGACCTCAGTCACCTTCTGGTGATATGAGGATGAGTCAGGTCCAAAATCGAAACAACAAGTGAGCAAACGTTTGGTGGTTTTCAGCAAACTTTAGTCAAACAAGAATAAATAGCGCACTTGTTGGGGACTATTTCCAGCAGCGGATGAATCTACATTTGGTGCCATAGTGTGTATGTAGCAGCAGGACAGTGGTTGTGGGGTGGATTGTATACTATATACTATATAATATACTAGAGTGCCCACGTTCGACTTGTGTAAGTGTGGCTCACTGATGTGTTTAATTGTTAGCAATTTTTGGACAACAGAGAAGTAAGACGTATCTAAACCTAAATACACACTCAGTTCTTCTTAGTAGAATCGTCTCGGTGTTTGTTGAGGTCTTTTCATGGGCTAAGAGTTTGTTTTTTTTAAATCAATACCACCAACCTTGTTGTTTCAAACCTTACAGTGAAGCATCTGCAGGCCTCAAAATACTTTGTGCTATATTTTTATTTTTGTCTTGCTGTAAAACTGAAAAAGAAAAGGACGTCCTTTTCTGTGGTTTTGCAGTGATGACACAGCAAAGTACCACACACAGCTGGACACACACAAGTGTAGAAAATGTCCTCAAGGTCATGAGCTCTAGATTACAGTTGCCTCCAGTATGCATGCGGCCTAATTTTTGAACTTGAGAAAGCAAGAGAATCGCTAACCTGCTTTATGGTTACCACCTTAGCCAGATTAACCTCCCAGGAGGCCCCGGGGCAAAAACTAGCCACCGGATTCCTGTTCACCTCCAGTGCGTCCCACTCTCTGTGAGGTGTGTATGTGGAATACTACATGCCTCCAGCTCTGTTGTGAGATAATCTGATTAAACACAAATGATTTATTAATATGCACCATGAAAGCTCAGTGTCAGCTGTGACAATGAAGGTCTTACAACTAGATTTTGACAAAGGGACCAGGATTAGATTCTAAAACAGGATCCTGCACTTCAGTTTGTCAGTTTTTATCGTGTTTTAGTGGCACGTCCTCCCAAACAAAGAGTCAAATGACCACTAATTGATTGCTGCACGTTGGCTTCACCACAGACTGCCAGCTATGATTAGTCATGCTGCTTCTGAAACATGTGCTTTTATTTCAAATGATGTTATCGCACTGATACTGAATAAGAGACCATGTTTGTGAGCAGTGACAGTGCAAGACTGGTTCTGCTGGAATGTGGCCACATCTTATCCTGCTGCCATAATGAAAATATCACCTATTCTGTGGAGAATCAGATGCCTCAAACCAGGATGATCCTGCACAAATGAGCATTTATCTGTATAAATATATAAAAACTGATGTTGGCATGAATGTGTCCACGTGCTATTGAGTCTATATGTGGCACGCCTGTGATGGGACATGAAACATGCAACAGTAACATTTCAAAACATCTAAAATATTCAGCTGCCGTCCGTGCAGCTGCCCATTATAACAAAGACTTTTTGAAGTCTCTCTCCCTCTCTCCCCCCTCTCTGACAGATATCTATTAAAAGCTGTTGCTGACGTCAAAAGTGTCCGCCATCTTTGACGAGAGCTGCACTGCTTTCCCCCCATTGAAGAAGAAGTGAGGAGGAACCAGCAGACGCGCAGTGCCTTTGCAGCATCCCAGTCATATACAGAGAGAGGCTGCTATCGGTTGGCTGTTGATATACGCAGACATTTCCTCCCATACTGACTGCGGGGCACCGACAGCAGGCGCAGGTAAGACTGGACACATCTCCTGCAAGATTATTTCACCTTTTCTCTCTGCTTTTGGTGCATTTGGAGCAGCAGACTGGACGCTTTCCTTTCCGCCTGCCCGGCTGACGATGGTGCAAACGCGCATTATGCGCTTTTAGGTTTCATCTTGCTCGGGAGTGTGGCGGATAATTTGTTAGTGGTGAAGGGAGGAAGGGGAGAAGGCTAGGGAAGGCGATGCGTGACCTCCAGGGTGATAAATCTGAGGCGCGCAGTGTTGCTGCTGAGAGGAGGGATGCGCTGCGCTATAATGCGTCTATTCAATGTGGGCGTTTTCAGCGTTTGGGCACCTTGGAGAGCGTCTGTGGAGGTGAAGAAACGTGTCGGTTCTGCGCCATCACCTCATTTTCAAAGAGATGCGGGGTTGTTTCAGAGCCAAGTGCTTTGCTATTTTTGTGTGTATGTGTGTGTGAAGGGGGGGGGGGGGGGGGGGGGGTTGTTTACTTCAAAATCAAGTGTGACTGAGAGCCTCATCACTCAGGTGGTCTGCTGATGTCGCAGCAGCAGCAGCAGCGATGGCGAGATACGAATCAATGTGTCGCACAAGCGGCAGAGAGAGCAGGCTGACTGCGGTGGAGGAGGGCTGATGGAGAGGCTGTCATGTGAACTGCGCCACGGTGGAGTCAGTGGGAGGAGGGCAGCCGATATAAACAGCAGAGGTGTGGGGGGGGGGGGGCATGGTCCAGATCCGTGAATGCGTCGCTTCTTTTATATTTATTTAGTCTTTGCGTTACAAACCACATTTAAGTGAGCGAGGCATGAAAATACCCCCGGTGGTGTAAAGGGGGGAGGAGGGGGGCGAGAAATGGGGGCGGCGGTGAAACCCGCACTATGACACCCAGCCTCCCCCCACCACCACCACCACCTCCCACCCTCCATCCTCTCCTCCTCTTCCTCCCTCCATCCATCCGTCTCCGAGGCGACGCACATCGCTGTCAGTGAGCCCCGCACGCGCTGTCTCGTCGATCACGCATGGCGCACAATGGCTGCGTGCTGAACGGGCACCTGAGCCCCGCACGGTGAGCATCATGGAGCGCTGTAATGCAGAACATTAGGCTCCACACTCACTACATGTAAAGCTGTATCAACAGCAGGTTCCCGAGGCTCGTGATGCTGAAACACACATGGTTGTTGGTTATCTTGAGGTCTGACGATGCGGCAGATTAGATGTTGATCTCTGGCGCTCCTGGAGTTATTTCTTATTAGCACATGGAGGGGTAGACTGGCTGACTGACTGGATGGATGATGGTTAATGTAGTTCATGAAAACCTGCAGGAAATCACCCAGGATCACATTTACCTGAAAATATCCTCAAATTACGCTCCTGCAGAGAGTTTGTGGTGATTTTTAATGACCTTGAAATAACAGATTTCCTTGCAGAAGCAACAAATGAGCTCATTATGAGCCTGCAGGCTTTGGGCGCTGACAGCTGTGTATTAGTGACAGTGGCAGATTATACCCCACAGTATAGAGAAAGCACAGTGAAGCCCCGAAGGATGCTCCGGTTGCCATGACCGCCATACCATATCTCGTTATGCGGCTTGCACTGTTCGGACTGCAGAGAGCGAGAGAGACAGAGGCAGGGAGGGGGTGGTGGTGGTGCTGGTGGTGATGGGAGGGGGGTGGGTGTCAGGCCTACATTGCACACACTTGCGAAAGGGGCTGCTCTCTGAATAAATGGTGACTCACAGCACCATCACCGTCCGCTGATTGTTTCTCAGAAACACCCTGGCCGTTGTCCATTTCACATGAGCGCTCTTACGCCCGCCTGTATTGTGCTGCTCTGATGGGGGCTAAAGGCTGTGTGATCGATGCTGGTGAACACTGAGCCGACTGGCTGGCTGCGCATTGCGTGTTTTAGTGCAGGTGCAGGTCTTATTTGTTTCCTTTTATCGAGTTTCCTGAATCTTTCTGAAAGCTTCAAGTCATACTTAAGCTATAATTATGTAAGAAAAAAAAAGCCTGAGAAATGCAGACCAGCGTGACTTTTTCTAGAGCTTTTGTGGTTTTAAAGGTCCTTAAACCAGCCACTCACCTCAAGTGTGCCCATGCATAAGTAACTATACACATTAACATCACAGTGCAGCCACATACTGTACACCCTCTCTCATTAGTCTTAATGAAATGACACAGACAAACACTCACATTTGACAGTAAGTTCATCGAAATAGCTTTCTGCTAGATGATAACCTCCTGAAGTCTTGGTATTTGTAGGCCTAAACACCATGTTTCTCTCTACGTAATGACGTATGAAGCAGCCGTGATTTTTTGCTAAAGGGCGATTTTAACGTGCCTCAGAGCAAAAGAACTAGACCACCTCTCTCGTTTGTAAAGTAATCTGGATGTGAACTAAATGCCCACTGCGGTAGTTTCTCGCTGTCACAGTGCAGGTCAGGTTTTAGCTGCATGACAAACAAAATCATCCTCATGTATTCAGCAGAGCTTGTTCTGCTGCTGTCGCATTAGAAACACGAGATGGCCCGAATAATACCCTGTGGTGGTCTAGCACGCTGCTCTTCCCCTCTTTTTTTCTGAACAGTGATGTCCACTCTTGGCCCGTAGTGCCTATTGTGTCGGAGTAGGGATTGTGTCTGCTCCTTGGACTCATCAGAACAGGAGTTATTTATTTTCTCTGTGCACAGTCACTGCCCTGGAAAAGAAAGTTTTATAATTAGGACGTAAGATTCAGGACGTCAGAAGTCTCAGTTCATCACAAAGTCTCCCTTGAAAATCCCGAAAGGCCAAAAAAAACTGTAAAATATATTCAAAAATATACAGAGATGATACAAATCTACTAACAAAAGAGTAGAAGTTAATGTCACATTGCACTTCTTAAAGGGAATTAAGCTCATTTGCTCTCTAGCCAGTTTTGAGTACAGAGTAAACAAAGTCGAAGCAGCGTGTTGATTACTTTTTTTGCACTTGTTTCCAGTCTTTAAGCTGCGCTAAGCTAAATGGCTGCTGGTCGTAGCTTCGTATTTTAAAGCACAAACATGACAGCGTATTTCCCAATTACCTGTAAATGAAACGGGAAAGAAGAGCGCTGATTTAGACGAAAAGCAGAAAGAAGAAGAAGAAGAAAGAAAAAAAGCAGTCTGAAGTTAGGCAAAGGCAAAGAGTGTTCAGTTCTTCAAAGTCAGTGTGAGACACATGAGAGCAGTGGCTAAGTAGCAATCAAAATGGAAAGTCAGGGTGAGCTTTTTTATGTCCAGTCAGCCCTCCCGGGACAAGCTCTCACTTTCTCAGAGACACTCTGCATGTGAACACAAACAGAGAAACAAAATGGCCGCACCCGAGGCCCTCGAAGCTGTGGCGAAGCATAGAGGAAGATTGCAGCATTTGCATCATACTATTACAGTTACATTGTGTTTCATTCAGCTATGCTGCCCTCTCCAGTATCTGAGATGTTGTCTTTTAAAGTTTAGCTTCTCAGGTGAACAGAATTGTCCCGTTGGGTTACGTTTCAAAGTTAAATGGTTATTAATGGAGATAAGCACAGATTGTTGTCAAGAGTCCTTTCAGTGCTCACACAAAGGCATGATTTTGCTAAATTTAGTTTTATTTATCTTTACCTCAGTTATACCCAAGCACAGAAGTGATGTGACAAATGGTGTCCAGAGCGATACTCTTGCTTTTGAAGCTTTTCTGGAACTCAAACTAAAAAAAAAAAAAAAAAAACTCCATCTTTTTAGCTTTTTAAAGCCACATTTATGCGACAGTCATCTGTGAGGCCGATCCTCTGCGCTGTCAGGCACTGTCATCGTCCTGCCATCTGTCCTCTCTGCTGCTCTCACAGGGTTAGATTATTATTCTTTTGATTAATGGAAGGAATTTGGGGAAGGAAAATGAAAGTGATTAGAAAGAGAGGGAGCGAGAGGAGGGAGTGAGAATGGGAGACAGAAAATGGGAACATGGAGAGTTTAAAATGAGCGAGAGAAACTGCCAAAGTGAAAGATTGCCAGGTTGAATCATTTGAGGAAATACTGTGGATACATACTAAATGAAAAAATGGCATAACTGTCTTAAAAACAGATAGTTGGTCCGACTAAATGTAATAAGCGTTTCAGATTTTACTACGACAATCTGATATTTTGGAGTACAGCCACCTATATATGTGTGTGTGTGTGTGTAGGTTATGATGCAAACTGCTTCAGTTTCATATTGATCTGTAGCATCAAGCATATCACTTTCACCACAGCGTTAGCCACAGCGTCAGCAGTATTCTACTGTAAACCATCCCTATATGACTAAAGAATAAAAGCACGTATAGACTCCTTATCCCTGCATCAGTGAAGCATAAAGTCACCAATTAATCTGCTCGGGTCAACATGAATACGCCCTCCGCCCTCTACATTACATGGCATTGTGTGCTCAGGTGCAGGGACAATGCGACTGTATCAGGCCTCTGCAAACATGACACAGTATGAAGTGTGGAGACGGTTTGCATTCGAGGACCAGTGGACTGCTCTGTGGTGGCTTATTTTGGTGACATTGTTACAGGACTGTGTGTTGGGTTGGGTCATTTATGGTGCTGCAGTGCAGCTGACCGAGGTTGTTGGTGCAGGTTAGCCTCTGCAATGCTTTTACACAAAGCTTAAAGAGCACCGTATATGTGGAGGACAGAGGACAAACAGGATATTTGTCCCATGTGATGTGAGGCTTGTTGCAGTTTAACTTCATTATACGACACGCATGCACTATTAATGCATCACAGTATGAAGTCTGCATGCATTATAGAGCATTCTGGCGAGCATGGTGTGATGAGTTGGTTTGGTGTGACTTTGTAATTCACTTGTTTTTAGCTTCATAGTCACAGTGTCGAAGTTTACTTTACATTTTATGAGGATATTTCCATTCTGCTGCTTCGTGTTCTCCCATAATGCACTGGCATTCATGTCCAGCTACATTGTAAGTCATGTCTTAAAATGCCTTATGTGCAGTAGAGAGTATCTGTGTTATTTCAGACTGACCTCCACACTGGTGGTCAACATTGCCCCCTGCAGCATGCTCTGTAGCTATTCAAATATCACAGTGTTCTCTTTTCATTTTTCTGTAGTTTTTAAACCATTTTAAATCCAAAATATGACATAAAATCACTGGTTCAAACATTTCTCACAACCTTTTGACTTTATATAAATCAAACTATTAACTGATAAGTGATCATTAGCCACCCTAAAGTGCTCTGAAAACAACCTTTTGTTGTTCTCACACACATTTCACTTCTGATTTATTTTACTGCATATTCATAGAATGTTAATTAAACATATTAGATATGCACAGAAGTTTTTATTTTACAGTTCGTCGAACTCGAACAAATAAAGAAGGCAGGAGTGGAGAAAATGGATAGTTTTCTGATGGGTGTATTTTGTCAGAAGTTTTCTCATCCTCTGAGTGCACCTAATTGCTTTTTAATGTCTTTGTTTTAATGACTTTTGAAATATTTAACAGGCTCTTATGTGACACTGAAGTAGCCTGGTTACTACTATGTGACCATGAATATAGTAATATATTATAGTAATATATATATATATATATATATATAGGAACTCATGTGGAAGCACTGAATGTGTCCTGTTGCACTGTGAAATAAGCCTGTGGGGATCACTGATGTGTCGTGTCATAATCCCTGACTGTACACATATGCTCCATGCCAACAAGCTATGACCAAAGGACTAATGAAAGACTCTGATATTGATTAAGGCATAACAATTTGACGCTCTGTTGCTGCAGCGTCGCTAAAACATCAGGATTTCTGCCTTTGCACTCTGCAGTTGGCTTGAATGTTTCCTGCCTGAGATTCCATCAAACGTACAGATATACAAAAAAAAAAAGACATCTGCTGTGTTTGTCTCCCAGAGAGTTTCGCGTCCCTCCGCCCTGACGTTTATTACGTCGTAAAACACGAGAGGCTGTGCTTCTAATTCAGAACAGGCTGCAGAGGCCTGTACAGAAATTGGTTGGTTGATTGTTGGTCATATATTCATCTACGCCTCCATCCCCTCAGACCCCCCCCCAAAACCATAACCCCATCTGAGCCCATCCCAGCTTTACTGCCAACATCAGCCCATGAGCAGACCTCCCTGTTATGTTTTTTCAAATGTCATATCTCCACAGCCCGTCAAAACGTCTTCTGTAATAGCCACATGGTAATAAATGTGGCTCTTGGTGCTCCCATGGATGGGCGAACGCTCTCCCACAGAGACCACAGAGGTGACACGGGGCTGAGGGCGTTGGTGGTGCTCATATTAGGTGTGGTATGCTGTGCATACTGAATTATGGCCTTATTTTATCCTCCTTTTCATCCTTGCGTGCTTTCTGTTCTTCTATTCACTCCGCAGTAGCTTAAAATAAACACCTCCATCTGCACCACTGAGATGTTCTTGTCTTGTCTCTTTGTCTATTGTCCCATCTGCTCTTTACTTGTTTCCAAGGAGCAGGAAGCTGGCTGATAAGGAGCCATGCAGCCCAGGACCAATAAAGAGAGGGATGAGGGGGAGGTCAGCCTTAAATCACAAGGCGTGCCCTTGTCTTCACCCTCGGTCTATCTTGGCTCTATTAGCAAATGCAGCAGCAGCACCGCCATCCAAAGACAAAGGCATTGCGTTTACTTTACAGTGTTGGATGATATTGGCTGAACTGTGCAGCAGTTTTTACATTAACATGCACACAGGTCATCATGTGGCTGTCCCCCACGCTGTTTAGAGTGAGTGGTCACTCTGGAGGACTTTATCAATGTCCAATGTCCAATGTGTGACCAAGTGAGTAAACTCCCATCAATGATGAAAGCAGTAAACTGTCATTTCTGGCCTCCCTAAATGACAAGAAACTAATGAAACTGGATCAGCCTGACCTGCAGCTGTGTCTTTAACCACAGTGTACTAACAGTCAGTCCCTACACTGACCTTCTTTGTGTGCTCTACCGTAACCCTCCAAATAGCTTGTTTAACTGCCATGGGCATGGAAAGGACATGTCTCATATGATTTACTTATCTGTCGTATAACATGCCTGGCAGGATGCTGCGAACAGATTATGTTTGAATGTTTGTACTTCTGTACATTGAGAACACAGTATATGGTGTCCTCACCTACGCAGCGGTTATAACCTGGCTTGACAAACTGCTTTGGCCTCCTCCCCACCCATTTGCCTTAGAGATCAATAAAACATCACTGATGAAACATTAGATTTCAGGCAAATATTCTTGTTCTGTATGAAAACTGTCATGACAACATGATGTTATCCCGCCACAGGCAGCCTCGCAGCGAGGACTGATGATTATTAACTCTGCCTTGTACTCAGTCCTCTACTGTATTTTCAGCTTACTTTCTTCACAGCATGTTTTGAAAATGCATATTGCTCTGACCACATAGCACCTATTTTTACTAGAAAATTGCATTTCCTGCAGAAAATGCGTGTGAATGCTGACAGCAGATAGAAATCACAAAGCGTTGCTGAAGATGCAGAAATGTGAAATGAAATAAAAGGTGATTTGCATTATCTACAGAGGCTCAGAGGTTTTCACCTCTGTTGTAAGAAATATTTGAAAACAGCCTAATGTTAAGGCAGGAAAAAAATGCAATAGATTAGAAAAGTTAACAAAATAGAAGCAAGTCCTTAAAGAGCAAGTTTTAACATTTAACTTGTTATATAGCTTAACGTATGGAAGGCAATTGTTACCACCTTTTATTTTGAAAATCCAGCCTTGTCTACAGCCCCTCAGTAAGCTCCTGTTACCATCTCGGGGTCTTTTGTTTTGGAGAGCATTCACACTAATGCAGACTGAGTCTATATTTTTTTATCAATGAATTGATTCATTGTTTGATCCATAAAATGTAAGATAATTCTAAGTTAGTCTAAGCTAGTTTAAGAAGACAAAGGAAAGCAGCAGAAAACATTGGACTGACAGATGTTCTCACATCTGGAGCCACGTCACCTGTGTCTTCTCAAGGCCACAGTGGAGACGGTCGTGTGCTCCACCTTCACTGCCTCCATAAGGAGCCGTCGAAGTGTTGTCCTCTGTCTGAAGCAGGTAGCTTGCACTGTTGTGATCCTCCACCCGTCGCTCTTCAGCCATGTGCTTCTGAGACGTGGGTGCTTACAGTGGGGCCAGATGAATAAGTGATGGGGTCTTGGACTTCTCGGGTCAATAATGCATGGCATTCTCTTTGCAGAGCGGGCCACTGGGATGTCGCTGCCGCACTTAATGCTAGCTCCTCTGTGGAGAGAGGAGCTCCAGCTGTAGTGACACTCGGACTTGTTGTGTAATGTTACATCACTGTTGTTATCACTCAGGCTCACCGTGGTTCCTGGAAGTGCAGCGTTGTCTTATTGTCGCGGTAATAATGTGTTAAAACCTCCAAACATGAAGGATTTTGGATAGAGGACGCATTTTAGGGCTGAGCGGTTCTTCTGTGGCCAACGTGATCCATTTTACTGAAGTGCTTTTGTCGCTACAGTCTTCTGTAAAGAGCGATAACAGCCGTACCAAGTGAGCAGCTGCAGAAACCTTCACAATTAAATCATTTTTACGTTATAACATTTATTTTTAAAAGCACATCTCATATCAATCTCTGATCTGTTAGTGTTCTATGTGAAGCCAGATGGCTACCAGGCCTGAGGAAGACCTTTAAATCCAGTTTTTGCGGTGTGAAGTCCGGCTCTGTGTTTGTTCATATCATGTCGTATTGAGTTTTTGCATACAAACAGAAAATGAGCCGTTTTTTCATCTGTTTCATGTGTGATTGATGTTTTTAAAATATGTGGCAAACTCTATCAGTCACACGCTCGAGTGATGTCTCGCAGCGTCTCTCAACTGTTCGTCAGACATTTCAACCCCGCTTTTCCCTCAAAGACCTTTCATTCAGAAAGATAAGGAAAAGCGTTTGATGCGGGGATGGAGATGGAGCGTCTGAAACTGAAACTGGAAAGCAAACAAAATGGCAGCCAACACGCACACAGTCAGAGCAACAGAAGAGAGAGACACACGCATCCAGCTCAGTGTGCATGAGAGAAAAACAAAGATCTATTGTCTCTCTTGCCACAAGCCGCATCAAAGCTCTACGGTATCTAACCTTTACAGTCATTTTTCACTTTCACTTATTGATAAGTCTGTCTCAAATATTTCTGTAGTAGGTTTTCAGGTAAAAATTGGCCATAAAAAAGACAATTTTGCAGCCTTATATGATATATATAATATATATATATATTATATTTGTACTGACAGAACATCACTTGTACTAAACCTGGATGATAACTAGTGTTAAGATTCAGGCAAATACTCATCTATATATTGTATATCAAATGACTGAATGCGGTAGATGCCGGTATGGTCCAATTCATGTTCTAGTAATGGAAAACCTGTAAGAAAGGAATGTTTACAACAAAAAAAAAAACCCAGTGAGAGAAGAGATATATTAAAGAAGAGAGGAGAAAAAGAAATGAGAGAGTGAGGAGATGAAGCAGTTGGTGGGGGATTGTAATCTTCTCCAGGTAGAGTTTGATTGGACGGGGGGTGGGATACGCCGTCCTCCGGGGTGGAATGTGTCGGGAATGGAAATAAGGGCATCTTCATATCTCCCGTTATTGTTCCCATGGTGTTTACACTGAAATCTCACTCTTACGGTAGTAAATGTGTGATGGATGGAGAGCTAGAAAGATGGATGTTCTATTAAACATTCATGGAGTTCTTTTCTGCCGCAGAGAGTGATGTACAGCACATAGATGTGGTATTTAGTCGTGCTTTATTGCTCTTGTTCCAAATACTGTTGGTGAATATGCAGCGTTTGGGTTTACTCCAGTAATTGTCTGTGGTAGCTGCCATGCTAATCACATGTCACATTTTACAGCACCTTTTTAGTGCTATAAATTAAATCACGCTCTTAATCATCAAACCTCTCTCTGCCACGGTCCTTGGGGCAACATGGATGTAATAAAGTGTTCGTATATGCTTAGATATACAGTACTCCGATGGGTTTATGTGTTTAGTGCCCCGTGCTACAGCCTCGCTGTGTGATTTTAATAACTGAGAGGTTGATTTTTTTTTCCTCTGAGCTTTTCCCGTTCCAGTTCTTTATTGCTTTGGTTTTGACTTGCTGTCAAAAGGTCACTGTTTCCTGCCGTAAATGTCAGCGTCAAAACATGACGACAAGGTGACAGAAACACAAGGGCAAAGGACGTGTGTGTGTGTCAACGGCAGACAGTGGCAGACGGATTAGTTCAAAACTAACAGAGGTACGATAGTTGTCGAGTCCAGACACATTTCCCTCAAAATCCTCTGTGTTACCACATGGAACAAGGACATTTTGAGGCACCTGTGTGGCAGATGTTTGGTGGAAATGAAGGACTCGCCTAAAGGACTCAGTCAGCGTGTGGCATCCTTTACACTGACAGATGGAGAGCAATAAGCAATACATTAGTCTGTAAAGCTCAAGGCTAACACCTAACAGGATAACTGTAGTCTGATTACAATATAAAGTGATTACTGTTACTGATCAAATTCAGTAATTTAGTTTCCTTAGTAAAACAATTACTCATGTGAGTGGGCAGCGTAGTTGTTCCTCATCACCAACTGGTTAGCAGCAGCTACTAAACTAAAAAACTAACTAAAAGAAGTTGACTTGTTGGATTAGTGTCGAGGTCCCAAAGGTTCAGATGCACAGGAGTTGATTATTGTTTTCATGTGGTTGTAGAAGCAGATTATATTGTAAGAACTGTTATTCTGATGTTATGGTTAATATTGTAAATCTGAGGTGTCCAGATTAAATATTCCTCGTTCGTCCGGTCATGCATTTAGTCCCTTTTTCCCTCTTTATTTCCCAAACTGCTGACAGCTTTGCAGCAATTAGTCCAAAATTAAAAGTGTCTCTCAAGTGGGACGGCCAACATTTAATCAGATAGCAGAAGATACATGAGTGTCCTTTGAGAGGGCGCATTATTATGGACGACAGGGCAGCCCACTGGTTAAAGGTTTTGTAACTCAAAGGTCATCAGTTATCGCTCAGAGACATTTAACTCTGTCAAGTGGTCTCTGCCTGCATGTTGCTCAGTGTTATGAATGCATTGTTCCTCATGTTGCTGGTTGGGACCAAAGATAAACAACATTTCACTGATCAGTCTGGGGGAAAAGTCAAATGCCCGTCGAATGAGACACCTCAGAGATTCTTTCTGTCTTACAGAAGTTAAAATGAACTAAAAACAATATTTGTGGAAAAATATTCTCATAGCTACATTTTAGTGCTCAGGTGACATCGTGTGACTAAGGTAGGGTGTATTTCCAAGGTTACGAGTAGATTTAGCCAATATGCAGTATCAAACAAATTATGCAATCAAAAGAAACCAACAAGCTATTTTAGATGCAAAGTCACAGCACGTTTGATGAAAACTGATTGTTTTTCATCGTTAGTCATAGAATTAACGTCCACACTGAGCCTACATGCACTAATTCTTCACTTAAACTGTAATGTAAATTCATTAATGAATAGATTATTTAAAAAAGTTCTTACGTAATGCCTGCTCCGACAGCATTTTGAATCCGTTCTTGTGAAAAACCTGATGATAAACTTGCTCCAGTGTCAAAGCAGGCAGTGCTGAGGGCAGCTAAGATGCAAAATATGAGGCTTGTAATCGAGACATAAAGTAAAAGGTCAATGTGGCCTGTTAAAACTTAATTGCCTGAATTTGGTTGCGTAACTGGACAGGCAGGCAATGATGCCCAGCGAGTCCTTCTGAAGATCTGACTCGATTCAGACATTAGGCACTGCACTGCACTGCACAGTCCAGTGGGAGGTTTATATAACCCAACATGGCCGCCGCTGTTGTGAGGCGATGCAGGACAATGAGAGGAAGGAGAGGGGGAGAAACATCAAGGCAGGAATAAACATGATGCATGATTATGACTGCTTCCAATTCTACAAACAAATTTTACCTGGAAAACAGGAAAGATGGACGTATGTCAGCAGTTTTCTCAACTTCTGTTGTGTAAACTGGCTTCTGAATAAACGCTGTAATAAAAAGGAGCCTCCTCACAGTGCAGGACTTAATCATTATGATGCAGCTGTTGATCTGAGAGCGCATACATCGGCGGAGATGAATGCAGACGAATCTATGTTTCATGTGCTCTGGAGGCTTTAATGATTCAGACCATGACGTGCTGTGATATTGCCACAGCAGTGAAAAAAAATGGCTTCATATCCTGTGCACATATAGCGAGTGTGTGTGTGTATGTGTGTGACCAACAGATGTTGTTGTGAATATCTCTGGACAAACGAGTGGGTGAAGCAAACACAGAGGGTACAGCAGGACCTCTGAGGCAGAATATCAACCAGACCGCTCGCTCAGTCACCAGGATGGTGGACGAAGCCGTCTGCCCAAGATAATACTCAGACGCTCACTCCGTGTTAGTCTGTACCTGACATCTTGCTTTGGTGTTAAGGTTTAGGCTGTTTTTGTTGTAGTGATCTTACATGAGGTGCCTTTTTCGGTCTGCAAGAAACAGTCATCGTAGAGACATTGATTCTATGGTGTAAATCTGATGGATTTAGGAGCACAGCGTACAGTGCATTAACGTTTCAAGGGTTGCAAATGGACTGGATGGTCTGTTTGGGTGTGTTGTTGCTCCACTTTTACCAGCGATGCATTTGCCAGACTTCCACTAATCAATCAATACACAGGGGCGTACCAAAGCTTGTCACTGGTGCAGCAGCACTGGGTGATTATTTTGTGAGTTTTTGACTACAAACGGCAGCTATTACAATATTAAATATTAGACCATTAGACAGCCGAAAGAAAATCACAGAATCGCAGCTCTAATATAAAATTTGTTCATCATATTGTCAATGGCCAGAATATTGTTTCTGCCTGTGTGACAAATTTAAATCCAATATTGACCTGCCACCAACTCCTGAGAGAAATATGAGAGTCTGACCATACACTCACCTTGCTAGCTGTTGATTCTCAGTGTCATTTCTTTCAGTGTTAATATCAAAAACTTAACTATGTTGTTTTATACACACATATTTTTTTTTTTTGTTTCCTTGACAATGTGCATAGACATATTTCAACCCAGCAGCCAGTCATTTATCATTATTCCCCCCTGGGCAGTAAAGGCCATTTTGCAGCAGGATTACCACTTAGCCAGGAAACTGTGGAAGGTAATTAAATTTGATTCTCAAGGGGTTTCAAAAATGTAGATGCTAATTTGTAAAAATGTCTTGTAGCCATATCCGCTGATAATCTCTAACTCATGTGACACATGACAAGTTGTTTCATGATCATCTTTAGAGTCAGCTCCCAGTAATCCAACATCTGGAGATGCCCAACGTGTGGTACTAGCCTCTCATGGCCAACATGAGAGGAGGAAAGGATCACAGCTACAGGGCTAACAGGCTGTTTATGTCTCTCTGTGGCTAATCCCCCCAAAATCCCAGTCAACTCTGTCTGAGACTGGCATTCCTCTGCAAACATCAGTCGCCTGCTCTCCTCCCATTCATTCCCCAACAAACAAACGCTGCTGCTGCTGCTGCGACTCCTTAATCCTGCATAATAAAGCCTGCAACAGTAAACAGAGGCTTTGGAGACAGAAGCCCCCAATTGACTACCTCTTTTTTTTCATTGTATGCCTTTTATAGATATGATCCAATTTAATTTTGCCCATTTGTTGCATGCCATGCTCTTTCACTCCCTCATTTTTCCTCTTAGCCTTCTGGAAATCATTTTGTATATTTCTGCTGCTGTTATCTAGGGCGACTTGAAGCCAGTGGGTAGGGAGGAGTTTATCACCTTGCTCAAGGGCATCTTGACAGGGCACACACGCGATGATGGATGTGTTTAAACTGAAATGATAAACAGGAAGCATAATACTAGCTGCTGTCGAACTGAATGTCGGGAGTTTGTCTTGAATAAGTCATAAGACAATTAGTAAATGCAAGTATGCATTTCTAGAAACGTGCATCATCTTTTTGGCTAATCCTTTAAATTTTCGGTCAACAGTGGCCCGCCTGAGCCTGGCATTCTTATGCAAACATGTCTGCAAACATGTCTGCATTTTTTCTAATCCTCCATTTACTGGAGCCAACTGTTCAAAGTATTATTGTTGCCTTAGAGAGGTACAGAGAGGAGGCCGCGAGTGATGGTGTGGGTTTGCAATCACAGATGCATGTCAGGTTAAGGGATGATTTCCATCTTCACAGTATCATGTTGTTGAAGCTGTGTTTTAATTGTCTTGACTTTACAAATGCTAAAATCCAGCTCATCTATATTTAGTGGTTGAATGTTAAATCATCCAAATTATCTTATGTCCTGACACTGTTTATGCCTCGGTGGACTGAGCAGCATTCAGCTGTATGTCATTTTCATATGTTTTGTCTCTCTTCCAGCCCTCCCCAAATTCCCACTAGGATCTTCTCTTCCCTGTTGGAGACCTTCTCCACCCCCCACATCCAGCAGCTATGGCAGATGACGCGGACATGCGCAATGAGCTGTCAGACATGCAGCAACGCGCCGACCAGCTGGCCGATGAGGTGAGAACGACGAGCTCGCTGCATCGCGGTGGTTTGAATTGTGATTGCACGCAGACACGATGGCACACATGCACTCGTGCCTGCTCACTCATCCATATTTGTACAAATGAGAAGCACACGTACACTAGAGATACTTTGAAAAAGGCAGATCCTTCTTTAACACAAACATATACGAATTTGGAGGATAAATTCTTCTTCTGCGTATGATAGCGGCTGTTTTTAACAAGAATGCAGCCTCTTAATTCTTAGTTATTACTGCGTTCTCATAACATGAATGATGTTTTATACTGTGACCTCAAAATGTTTGAGATAGTTACAAATGTAGTTCAGACCTTGAATGCACAATAACAGAAATAATACAGCATCATGCTAATGTCTGCCAAGGGCTGTTGGCGTGTGTGTGTGTGTGTGTGTGTGTGTGTGTTTGTGTGTTTGAAGGTGTGTGTGTGTGTGTGTGTGTGTGTGTGTGTGTGTGTGTTTGAAGGTGTGTGCGTGTGTGTGCATGCAGGTGATAGTATACCTACATCTGACTTTATATAATGTTTCCACTGACTGTGAGAGTGTGTCCGTGTTCATGTGCAGGAATTCGTGTGTGTGTGTGTGTGTGTGTGTGTGTGTTTCTAACACAAGTCAGAGAGAGAGTGTGTCTCAGTCGTGGCCCAGAGCAGATAAGCCCACACCCCTCCAGCTTCACATATGACTCACACTGGAACAGCTGAGCAGAATATTAAACACACACACACACACACACAGATACGCACATGTGTGAACATAGGCCATGCACAAAATGGCAGCATCAGAATAACAGTTTTTGCCTCTGTTGTGCCGACGTACTTGAGCTCCACAGAGAGGACAACAGCTCAGATAATGGCCATTTTAGATCAAAGAACACAAGGTCAAGTGCTAAAATACCAGTGAAAGGGTATTCTGGTTCTTATTCAGACGAAAAGAGGGAGAGCAAAATAAAGAAAATGGGTCGTAAGGACAGATGAAAGAATGAAGAAAGAGACAGTTGAGCTGAAAAAGGAGGAAGAAGAGAGAGAAGAACGGCTACATCAAAAATGGCTGCTGAAATCAAGGCCGTTACCCATTCGATTCCTTCCCCAGCCCCCCACCGCTCGGGGGGGATCAGCCGTGCCTGCAGCGAGCACAGCGAGCCAAAGCTGTGTCATTGTAAGAAGAGCGAGATATCACAGAGCGCCGTCCCTGCCGAGCGGCTCCAGCTAGCAAGCTGTGCTCTGCAGCCACACGCTTCTTAGAGAGGGAAGTGGAACGTGCAGCTCCGCATCTATCATCACACGGGCTAATAATAGACATCCAGCAGTCTGGGAGAAAGGGACGGAGACGGGGGATCAAAGCATGCTTTTTATTACAAGATTATAGTTATTTTTATTGGCAGAGCTGCTGTGTTCTTGAGTAAATCAGATCTCAAAAGTGCTTAAAAGCAACGTAGGTCTGATCTAATATCACTGTAAGCATTCAGTTAATTGACATGTATGAAAATAAACATCTCAGAAATCAATTACGGCTACAGTCAAAATGTTCATCATGCTCAGTCCTCAAAGTGCAGACAGTCCGTGTCTGTGAGTTCACGTTGAGTTCACGTCAATAAACGTCAGATATTGATCCTGTTTGTGTCTCGCTGATTGTTCAAATTGATTCCACTTTGTTGTGATACACACTCGCTTATTCTCAGTTCAATGAAAATACTTTACATACTGTACTGTAGCCTGCAGACAACCGCAGGAACAGCAAGTTCTCTGCTTTTTTTAATGGATGTTTGAATCTGTCGTGCACTCTCAAATGGAAACTAACTGTGTCTTTAATTCCTCCACAGTCACTGGAGAGCACTCGTCGTATGCTGCAGCTGGTGGAAGAGGTAAGAAAAGTCCATCAAACTTTGAATTTACTAATAAAAATTTGAGATGAAATATAACGCAGCAAGCAAAAGGAAGCCTGTCGTGTCTCAGATAAGCTTGGTTCAGAGTTACTGTGTGTGCAGGGCAGGCTGATACGCAGCAAATTGTATCAGAAAAATTGCAGAACATAAGAATGAACTGCACCGAGTCTCTGTCATAATCAGGGAATACACTGAAAAGAAAGAAACTGCAGCCCCCAATAAAATTCTTACAGTTTTAATACTTTGACTAATACAGATATGAAGCAATTTAATCTGGTCCTGTCTTATGATTCTGTTACTTTTACTAAAATGAAAAGTTAAAATGAAAAGATAAATAAAAATGTTAATACTCTGAGCATAGTTGGTATTTTGAGCCCTTAATGCAGAACTAATTACACTTTTATAGATGAGACGCTTTACATTTGACAAATTCCAATAAATTCCTTAGCTGTGAATTGGAGGAGCCGACATCGCCACTTACAGTTTACACACAATGTCCTCCTTATTCTCATTTTCCAACAAAGAACCCCACGCTGTTTGCAGCACTTCACAACAGAGAGCGGACACACATGAAGCACCCCAGAGGAAGACAGTAGGCTGTCTCACAGCAGCGGAGCTGAATGCGCACTGGTACAGCGACGACACTGAGAGGCTCCTTGTTGTCTGTGCTTACGTGGCTGAAAGAAGCGCTTAGGAAATTTAATGTGCGGATCGTTTTATTAATTTCTGAAACTACTGATCCAAATCCAAGATTTTGCTTTAATATACACAGCATTTGTTTTGTTCCAAGTGCTTGAATGTATTAGTCTTGTCAGGCAGCGCTGACTGAACCATGAGTCAACAGAGTGATGGCATGAATATCACATTATACGAAATGAGCAAACTGCAAAGAAAGAGAGCAAGCACACACACAAACACACACACAGACCCTGTAGACTTTATTTGCTCATGTAACATTCATGCCAATAAATAATGCTGCAATAAGCTGAGATTTAAAGACAGAGAAACTGAGAAATGAAGACACGCCAACAGGCAGGCGGGGATGAGGGAGAAGGATACAGGGTGAGAAAAGCCGAGGACAGGCTGACAAGCTCTCGATGCAGATCTCAAGGTCATATTAATCATTCGTCGACATGTCTCCACGTAGCCCCGCTCTACGCCTGTTACTGCAGATGGGTAGATTTCCAAACTGCATTAGATGTTTATACGCCCTTATCACACAAATACCCTCCTAACATTCAGACTATGATGTGATATCACTCAGGATTTCCGATGTCCAGTCCAAACTCATGTGGTGATATAATTGACTGAGGAGATGATGGTAACAATAGTAAAACAGTAAAATAAAAATGTATTTTGTATTTTCTGAATAAAAACAAGCTGCTTTTTAAAATCGGTGCACACCCTGAGGTTCCCGCTCTGCTCTACAGCTTTCATTTGAGACAGTTTACCTCGGAAGCACCTCTGAGCAATCGATTACATCCTACATGGTCACTTCAAGTCGCTCAGCTGTAAATAAGAAACAGTGTAGGATGAGCGACTGAAGCTCAGTGGCTTTCTTCTTACTATAAGGCTGATTTTTGAAAGTAAGGGTTATTATATGTTATATTTCATTATAGAAATGCGGGACATTTCTTCCATTGGTACGCACAAAAACACCAGATGAAAGTTTTACTAACATCTGAGGAATCAAGTCTTTTTTTAAATACAGTAGCCTAAAATCACAAAATTGCTTTTGAGTAAATAAAAATCCTGTGTTGCAGCACACCAAGTCAAACCTGAAACTTTAATCCATTTATAATCTCTAATCCATAATTTGACGTACATGACAGTCTTGCAAATTTGCAACTCCTCTTCCAAAATGTAGGAATCTATGCACCTTTCTTGAAGGAGGAATCCGCATTGAGGCGCCTCCAGTCGTGCGTGGGATCATGGCTGATTATTCCTCGGAGTTTCTCCTGGGACACATTTTGACTACTTCAGGATTTCTCCTGGACAGACGCTTGCAGAATTACAGAATAATTTATACACCACAGCTTCCTTATTGCTCCCCTCTCGCCTCTCAAACATCAATGTGGTTTTCTCCCAAACTGCTGAGGAGGCAAGGGGGGATGTGTGTGTATGTGTGTTTGTGCGTTCGTGCATTCAAGTGTGTGTGTGTGTGTGTGTGTGTGTGTGTGTGTGTGTGCACTGACACACGATAATCTCATTTACGCCTATCAGGCCGAACCAGGTGCTACATCTTAGTGCTGCATTTCTAAGAAGCAGAGGGGAAGACGAGTCGCGTATAAGCAAGTGTCGCTATACTCGGCCTCCTCACGCTCTTTCTACCAGCATCAAAACCTGTAGCCAACCCGGCCTATCGGTGACTAATAGCTTTACTGTTGCTCTCATGCAGGCTCAGCTGCTCAGATGGTTCACACTGAGGAAAGAAAATCTGAAGCCTGAAAGAAGACCAAAAGACCGACATTTTAAATTTGGGGGAAAAGAAAATTAGTCTTACTTACACTTTACAAGCAGTTGTACAGCATCGCCCAAAGGTCTAACAGCTGCTGACTCTGAGACAGAGCGGCTGTTGGGATCCTGGGTTATTAATTGTGTAATTTGTTCATGGAAATCCAATGGCAGGGCATTTGTTTTAATGAGAACTCTCCTTTGGTGTCAGCATTATTAATGTTCATCTCCTGGGGGCTATTTCCATGTTTCCTGCTTATGGTGTAAAGGCCAAATGACCATTGCCCCTTCTAATCAATACCAGCCTACATGCTGATGCTGGGGGAGCAAAATATTCAAATTTGTTCTTTTAGGAGAATAGGAGCATCATGATGTTGAAGATTTATAGGGCATCATAGTCTTTATGTTGCACATTCGTAGTTCTCTAACTCTACTTGCAGATATTTAATGGAATAGTTCAACATTTTGGGAAATAAGTTTGTGACCTGACAAAAGTGATTTCACTCTCATGACTGTCTACTAAAGATGAAGCAAGAGCCAGAAGAAGTTAGCTTAGCATAAAGACGGACTAAAGGTCGTTCTTCTCATCTAACTCTCTGCAAGAAATATTCCCATTCCCAAAATGTCAAACTATTCCCTTTTCACAATTGCTCATTGAAAGGCCGCAGATAAAGCCTTAGCTTCCCTCCCCTGCCCTGTGCTAGCTGAGAGTTTAGTGCTCGTCTGTTATTTGGGGTTTTTTTGCATTAGAAAATATATCAAAAAACGCAAAATGGTGTGAAAGAGCAGTGAAAAAATATAGTTTTCCAACTCTGCACAAAAATAATGGTTTCTGGTGAAAGATGATAATAGAAAATGTGAAGAGGAAATTTCTTATGGCAGCTTATATTTGTCAGCAAGCGCTGATCCCCCGAGCTGTTGTTCTCTCATTACTGACCTCCATTTCGTTTTGTTTCTTCTCCCTCCCTCCCTCACCCCCTCACCCCTCCGTCGTACCTGGCCACCTTCGGGGAATAGAGCAAAGATGCCGGCATCAGGACTTTGGTTATGCTGGACGAGCAGGGAGGTAAGTCTGCAAGAAGGGTTATGGCGAGTTTAGTCACAACATGTTAACAAGTGAGCTCTTCACATTCAACAAAGCTGGTATAATGATTCTGTATTAAGTAACAGTAATTGATTATTATCATATTCACATAGTAGCAGCATCACAAGGGACATTATTATTATCTGTAAATATCAATGTTGGTGTAAATTTCTGGTATCACAACACTTGTGCATGGATTAATTGTTTCATATGCAGTTGCTTGTTTTCATTTAAATGCATTTTCAAACTAATTCATTTTTTCCTGATTTTGTTTTTTAGAGTAATATTTTCTGATTTGGGTTTTTGATTGAACGCATGGTTTATTTGATTGGTCAAAGGTGCTAGTTTAACGTTGGACAAATTCTGTCTTTCAACTTTTCTAACCTTTGTTTCTTTTGGCTAACATTTTTCCTTTCGGTTTGCCTAACTGCTTTTGATTTGCCAGCAGCTTAATTTTTGTTTTCATTAGCGAACAAAGACAGCAAAAAGGGAACCTTGAAAGTGCCAAAACATTAACAGAAGAACATTTAATGCCAGCCACCGCAGTGCCAAAACCCTACAGCTCAACATCAAGATTGATTACCGAGAGTCCAGTCGGGTTAAAGTGTGTGTCCTGCAGCGGGGTGACTTGTGGGAGATTCTTGGACCTTTTTGTGCTATAATCTTCTCCAGAACTACAGAGGATAAACCAGTTTGGATGTTAAATTGATTAAAATGCAGTAGTGTCACAGACATAGTAACCTTTTTACCACATCATGGCACCATTGCAGCCAAATTAATGGAGGCAGAAATGCCACCTCTATAAACACCCTCTGTTATACGGTTCTGGTACTAATTTCGCTAACCTGTCCTTTAGCCTGTCCCTGTAAATACTACTCGAAGCCTAATAGCCCAAACAGGTCTGAGAACAGCTGAACAGGCCCTGCCACCCTGCGGGCAGCCAAGAGGTGTAAGAAAGCACAATGTGTACAAGAAAAACGATCGATTTAGCTGGTAATGACAAAATATTCAATCACTTCTCTATCAACCCATATACTGCTTTGTACAATCCCTGGTTAGATGCAGTTTGTTCATTAGCAAACCACCAACCCACATTAAATAATATAGTTTGAAGTGTGCAGCATCAATAAGTTGATAGCAGCAGTGTGAAACCTTGTGCTCCGTGGAGCACGGGGGTCCTCAGCTCTCGTACTGCCTGCAAGGCCCATAAACCAATTCACTAATCCTGTAATAGAGAGTCTTAATTGCACCAACACTGTTGTTCACTCAGAGGGATGAAAGCTCTCCCCCTCCTCTGACCGTCCATTTATCCCCTCATCCCTGGTGTCCACAGCGCTTTTCTGCACCCGCAGGATCCAAAACCAATTGCAACGGATGACTGGACACGCAGGCGGCTGTAAGGCTGAGCTGACCTCTGACCCTGCCCTACTGACTTGGTGCAGCCTGTAGCTCTGTAGTGCTTTATACAGGATTATTATAGCGTGATGCAGTTTGATTTTGGTTAAATAAAATGCAAAACCTTTATTCACTGACCATTTTTTCTTAATAATCACTCTTTAGTGAGCGCAGCATGCTCAGTGCCGTTACCTCACTTCACTCAGCACAGCACTGACTCAACATGGATCCTTTCTTGGTTGAATATATTTACATAAATGCATGCCAACCGGGGATTTTACAAATCTGAAAAAAGTCAATGAACTACTTTGAATCCGCTTCATATTTAACTGTGCCTCACCCTTTCCCACTCTGCCTGCACCGTATTTTCTTTAATCACAGTCAGGTTTGAAAATTCTTTGTGCCGTGGAACAGTCACCAATCCACCATCCACCACATCAGCATGACAAAGGCCCTGATGCTCATGAACCAGAATACAATCGCACTTAAATTTAGTTACCATGAACGTTTGCAAAGCCAAACAAAGCAAAACAGTTTTCAGATAAATAAGACAGTTTTATTCCCTCCGTAGTGGCAGCAAAATTTAATATAAGAGGTGATAAGTTAAGATAAGATATTCCTTTATTAGTGCCACGAAACCAAAACTGGCATTAGAGAGAATTTTAATCGCCAAAGGGACTCTTACGTAAAAAGGGTCTGTTCACCAAGATGGTGCCTTAAAGCAAACAACAATCTCTTATTCTCTTGTTCTCTGACTTTGACACTTCGCATGTGTCATTAGGAACGACTGAGGGAACTGTGTGGCATTTTGGGAAATGCGTACATTTGCAGTCTTGCACAAATTTACATGAGAATATATTTGATACCATCCTCATGTCTGTAACTATACCTGGAGACAGGAGACGTTTAGCTTAGCTTAGCATTAAAACTGAAAGCAGTGGAGAAAAACTAGCCAGCTAAAATTCACCTGTTAAATATCTCATTATATCTTGTTTGTGACAAGTTTTACAGGGGTTTGCACACTGTAGCTTTCCCTCCCTCCCTGCATCCAGTCTGTAAATTAAGCTAAGGACGGCACGTTTTGTTCCCTTTGGTCAGAGCCAGGTAAGCCGTTTCCCTCGGTTTCCAGCATTTATGCTAAGCTTAGCTAACCAGGAGCTGAGTATTGCTTTAACGTGCAGACATGAGAATAGTTTTAATCTTCTAATCTAACTCTCAGTTAGGAAGCGCATTTCCCAATATGTCTACTTTAGAGATAGTGTTCACTGTCATCAGGCTATTTGATGTTTGTGCTTTTTACATCATTCTCTGGTCCCAAAATTCTGTAAGTGCACATAATCGTATTTTATCCCTCCAAATTGATCTCTCACCGTGACACACACATGCACATACACACCAGAGTACACACACACACACACACACATGACTCACTTACTGCTCATCATAACTCATATTTCTGTCAATCAGTCAATGAAATTCATTCCACTACTGTCATCCCTTTGTCCTGACCAGAGCAACTCGATCGTGTTGAAGATGGCATGAACCATATCAACCAAGACATGAAGGAAGCCGAGAAAAATTTAAAAGATTTAGGGAAATGCTGTGGGCTTTTCATATGTCCATGTAACAAGTAGGTACTGACAACGTGCCCCAAAGGTTCTTTACATATGTGGTGGCGTCCAGTTTTTCCTCTTCTTTTTTTTTTTTTGTTTTACTTTCTTTCGTCACAGTGAGTGTCTGAAGTTGTTGTCTTCTCTCCTTTGTCCTCTCTTTATCTCTCTCTTCCTCTCCTCTTCCTCCCTCTCTCTCTTCTCGTGCTTCGTTCTGTGGGGGATAAATGACTTGTGTTTAATCAGAGCAACTGGAGCGCATCGAGGAGGGAATGGACCAAATCAATAAGGACATGAAGGATGCAGAAAAGAATTTGAACGATCTAGGGAAATTCTGTGGTCTTTGCTCCTGTCCATGTAACAAGTAGGTGCTGCTTGCCTGCCTGCCTGCCTGCCATTCAGAAATAAGAATAAATATCTAAGAAATCAAAGTATAATCGAGGTAGAAGTGACATCACGAAGGCCATCAGCCAATAGTCCGCTCTGCTCCAGCTCCAAATAACCTCTGACTCTGCCCTTCTCACATCCACACGAGGTGGACGAAGGAGGTGCTGTCAAATACTTTCTCTCCCACACACACACACACACACACACACACACACACATACACGGTACACGCAAAGTCGAACTGAAATTTGAATTCTCCTCACTTTTTGAGTAAAGAGTAAAGAAGACTAGAATGATGCTGAAACAATTCTCCACAATTCCCCTGGTTTTCAAAGAAGGGTGAAACTTTTTTACAACACATTTGCAGAAACAGCATCTACGCTTCAAGCCCCTGGGTGGGTGTTTGCCACGGCAGCGCTTGACACGCTCGTCCACACGGGGTTGGTTACGTGTTAGTTAATTTGTGTTCATCTGCTGAGTCATCCGCAGCTGCCACACACTCTGTAAAGTGTACATCTTGTGTTTTAGACCGGAGAGGGTTTCACAAACGTTAGCTCGCTCTCTATTATGGGTTGCAAAATGGCAAAACTGTCAAAACCCACAGCTTCGGGTCGTCCTGTGACATTATCCAGCATTATCCAGGAAATTAGATTAAAAGCACTGACATTGTCATTCACAACCAATTCATGCCTCCTGTAGAGCAATAACCAAAACTTACTTTTTCATGTACATATTTTTTACATATATATGCTGGTTTCTTTGTTAAAATTCATTTTAATTTCAGTTCGACTTTAAAAATTGAGACAATAATCAGACACGTACTGTAGACAATTGCGGGAACATGCAGCAGACTTTCGGGTTAAACTCGTGCCTTGTCCCCTAGATTGGCCTCCAGACATACAGTATCCCAGCATTCATAGCTCCACGACTGGCAAGCATCCTGTAGTCCATCAGCCATCGCTACGTGATTGGCTTCTGACATGCTTCCAAATTACAAGCGGTGTCGTTAACCATGTAAACACCCGAACCAAACAAACGTATCTCTTTGCTGCTGCTTTTGCACAGTCGAACCAGACGTGCAAATAGACTGGAGACCCAAATCCTACAAAGCCAACCTCAAAAAGTCCTGTCCTCCACATAAGCTCTTCTCCACTCAGCCAAGGCCATGGTTCATCAGCAAGTGCTTCTCTTAACACTCTTCTACCAAGTGCCCTTCTCCTAGTGCCCTATTCTCAGAGCTTCCACTTCTCCAAACACCTTTATAATGGGAGTCATCTACGTGCAGGTGAAGCCGCTGTAGAAGTCCCACTTGTAATATTTGTTCTGATTCCTCCTGAAGAGGTAGAGTTAATGCAAAGTTATGAGGGGACTTCTGCAGCGATGTCACCGTAGCTGTTGGCCTTCCCAACTGTAAAATCACTTAGGTGCAACTAAAAGAGCAGGGCTGGGGCTCCCGAAGCATCTTGGCACTCAGATCATTTCATGTGTTTACTCCAGCTGGAAATTCAGTGATCTTGGTTCCAAAATGCCTTTGGTCAGCCTGGTCCAGGACTGTTTGACACTTCTCCTCATCTGCATGATCTCTACCACCACCACACCGCTCTAACATCCAGTAGATCCTCACCTCTTTGCAGGCAACGAGACCTTTTTGTTTCCCCCTCAGCACCCTCCTCCCCCACCACCACCATTTTTGAACCACCAAGCGCCAATGACATGGAATGACTGGCGAGCATGACCCTTTGAATGCTCATGCATGCATGACAATGCAACTCATAACAGCAATGCTACACATGATGATGGTATGAACAATGAAACTGAATATGTTGATGATGTTGATGGTGATGATTAACAAATCTTTTTATGTTTTATTTACCACGAGCAGTACAAAGTCTGGGGGCTTTTTAACTGGTAAACAGGGGAAAAAATGACACACCAGTCAAAGAATTTACTAATTTGTGTCATTTTTAATATGTTTAATACATTTGCAAAAGGCAAAGAGGCAAAATTCGACTTTGTAGTTGTACACAGAAAAGTTTGTGACTAAAATTGTGCCAAAATAATCGTTAATGCTTTCATATAATTTGCCCTTGTGAGCGCTGAAAAAATAGTAGTTTATGCCACTTTGAGGATGATTACAGGCATCATTTTGTGATTTTACGCACAGAAAAAAAGAGACAAAAATGTATTAATTAAAGTCCTTTTTGCAAGAGAAAAAAGAGACAGTATTCAGACACATTCAAAGCAAAGGAGGGGGAAGCAGGAGTGATCTGTGTTGGTCCTGGAAACTGGGTTAAGACGCATGCGCATTGAGACATTTTCAGGGATTTTGGTCATGTTTGTTATGTGAAATGGGTACGTCATGCCACTACGCATGTACTGCGTGGTACCCTTGTCTCTACATGGCTCTGCGTGGCGATCCAGCCCACTGCTGCTTTGTTTTTTCGCCTCTGGTTCTGCTGCAGTTTCTCTGCAGTGCCTCCTCTCCTGCAGAGCGCTGTGCTAAATTAGCTTTTATCTGGCACTGGCTGTTCAACATTACTGTTCGCTAAGCTCCTTCTCCCGTAGGGAACTCGCTCACATGTAGGTCAGCCATATCAGATAGTGGCATGGTAGCCTGCTGGGAAGTTAACTCAAACTGAATGCACACATAGATGGATGCTAGAAAGACAAAAGAGACATATTTTTGTTGGATGTGTTTTTGCAGTACTCAGAGTGAGATTTAATGCCACCATACATGCTGGGATATGTTTTTAATCCCTTCAGCATGGTGACTGTCTATCAGAATTAGCTGACTCCTGGTTTTCTGCTACTTAATTTCTTTGGGTTCTCGCTGTCTGTATGCCACAGTGGATTTTGATTGGTGTATCGGTCACTCAGGAAATGAATTAGATAGAGTGAGTTTACTTTTACCACAGCATCTGCAATACTCATATGATCTAATCAGATAATCTCAGTTCAAACAAACAAAGCTGATTAGAGGAGTGCATTGTGTCCATTCTGAGACTGCAGGGAAGCAAATTGCAAAGGGGAGCAAATTGGATATCACATGAAAGAAAAGTGATGTGAAAGGAGAGGAAGAGAAGAAAGGGGAAGAAACCACATGAACTAAGTATGTTTGTGTGATAGGTATCGAGAAGAGGAACAAACCAGGAACAGGAAAGGCCAAGGGTAGCATGTGTGTTTACCTCACTGGTGTGTGTCAGCAGGGAGCTAAGCGAAGCTTTGCCTTAGTCCATTTCTATTAATAAAAGCAGTGTAGGAGGCTGAGCCACCGCCATGCCTGATACAGCTAGAATACATCCACACCGCACACCAAGGTTATACAGAAAATGATGCTACGATTCAAGCAGGGAGACGACAGAACATCGTTGAATGGATGGAGAAAAAAATATGTGTAAATATGAAATTCATCTCTCGGCAAAACTGTTCGAGGTGTCAAAAGTGCCTTAAAAGTGTGTGGACGCAGTAAAAAAGAAAAAGAAAAATGACCCTCTCTGTTCCCCTCTATCCCGAACTCTTTTGTGCCAAACTAGATGCTGAATCTCGGGGTGTAAAGTCTGACAGGAAGCGTGAGGTGACGTTTACGAGGCCGTGCAGCCGAGCTGTGGTTACACACGGTGCTGTAGCACAGCTGTTTGTGTCGCACACTTTCTGCTCTCAAGGAAAGACGCAGATTCAGATGAACACAGAGGATTTGTTCGTGTCAAAATCCTTATCACACTCTGCACTGACATCCCAGTTTAGCCGCAACTCTGAACCTGGAAGAAAAGCGCTGACATTGTAAAGAACAAACCAAACAGAGCCGGTCTGAGAGGTTAACCATGGTGTTATTCTCTGTTGACTCCCTCCAGTTTCTTGTTTTGTTTGGTTTTGTTTCCTTTTGTCGTTTGGCAGTTTGTTCTCCACGTTAATCGTCGTCCATCCTAACGATGTGACAGTCCTGTACTATCTGTGTTGTGTGTCTGCCAAAAGCTCGTCTCCTCTCTGTTTTCTGTCACACTGGGACATTTAACTGTGGGACTGGGGGAGGGGTTCATCATTGCAACAACACAGAAGTGCCAGAGGATGGTTTCAAAACAAAACAAAAGAGTAGGGGTATTGTCACACACTGAGCCATCCCACATGTTGAGGCTGTTAAAATGCATGCCTACACTATACTAAACAGAAAGATGTGACTTGTGCCTGATTCTGTATGTTATATACCTACAAGATATAACATCACACACATACTATTGTGTAACATCAGAATGAGCCTGTACCTACCAAACCCAATCTATCAACCAGTCCATGTCTGCTATGCTTTGCTTGACTTAGTCTAGTCCCCACCATATATTTATGTGCTGGATGCATGAAAGTAACACCTTTGTGTCATGCTACATAGCGACATACAGTATATAAACGTGCCGCTTCACCTCAAATCCAAGGCTCTCTTTGTAGATGTGACTATAGGAAGCCAGCCTTGTTGAGGTTAGTGATGGATCGTTCAGCCAAACTGTTGAGTAACTGTCCCTCCTCGTCCTCCCCTTCGCTGTCGGCGGCCAGGATGAAGAGCGGAGCCAGCAAGGCCTGGGGGAACAACCAGGATGGGGTGGTGGCCAGCCAGCCCGCCCGCGTGGTGGACGAGCGTGAACAGATGGCCATCAGTGGAGGCTTCATCCGCAGGTAAGAGCTCGAGGTTCATGCACCACAATCACTGCCACTGAAGCTTAAGATGGAAGGAAGAGGGAGAAGAAGATGGAGATGACGTAAGGGGATGTGAAAGTATGCATGGGTGCACAGAAAAAGGGATGAGGGTCACACCCATGTGGAGCAAGTGCAGACATTTTGGGAACTGTGGAGAAAGAAACAGGAAGGTGAAAGAGTGAAGCGAAGTGCAGAAAGTGACTATTACAGTTTGACATTTTGAAAAGTACAGTTGTTTGCTTTCTTGCTGAGAGTTTGATGAGAAGATTGACACCTTTTTCGCTGAAAACTGTGAAAATAGTGAATAGTAATACTAAATAACCCCTGAATGAACCCCTGCCATCGGGCTTGTGTCAGCGAATATGAATTTTCATCAGAAATCCTGATGCTCGCATGTTCCCAAAGTTTATTGAAGTGAAACTCTACATGGCTGGAAAACCGCTTTAAACTGATTTCAGGGTTTTTAAATGAAGGCATTTAGCTACAACCTCCAGCTAAGAAATACGGTTTCCAAAGAACTGAGGGCCTCCAAAATGGCAGCTGGATGGTATTTTACATCAGCTCAAAGTCCTGTGCAGGTATAAAGGACACCAGAGGAAGTAAAGAGGAAATGAGGACATTTATAATTCTTCACCACTTGTGTCTTTGCCTCAGAATACCTGTCACTGAAATGAGGAGTTTACATCCTTTCACTGGCAAACACCACTGCTAGTAATGTAGGACTGTGTTATATAGTATTGTCTGTTCCATAGGCCCGTATTGAATGTCTGTAAAGTGTAAATAGATTTTTATTTCAGTTGATATTCTATTATATACATATAGTACATATATTGCTGCGTAAATTGGAAATCAGCCAACATCATATTTAATTCTGTGCAGCATCATTATGGTCCAAAACGTGTTCTCATTCCCGTTTTCTTTCCCAAATAACGTTTTTATTAATCACTTTAGACTTTCAATTGGGATACAAGGCATTAGAATTTATTTAAAATAAGTATTTGAGCCTTAAGTAAATGAAAGTAAAAGATTACAGCAGCTAAATAGAATATAAACTGCTGCGCTTAGTGTCCAGACGGCTGGTCTGAGGTCAGTCGCTGCTCCTCAGAGACAAGAAAAGGATCAGAGGCGAAACATGGATGAGAGCAGCTCCCTCCTGAACCCAGGCAGCATGGCAGTGTGAGGTGTGTGTGGCCTGGTGTTAGCGCAGAGGTCACAGTATTTAGATCTGCCCTTGTGTGTGTGTGTGTGTGTGTTTAGGGTAACAGACGATGCCCGGGAAAATGAGATGGACGAGAACCTGGAGCAGGTGGGCGGCATCATCGGTAACCTGCGCCACATGGCCCTGGACATGGGCAACGAGATCGACACCCAGAACCGCCAGATCGACAGGATCATGGAGAAGGTAGGACACACGACGTGGCCTTTATCCTGTCGTCTCATTTACTTACTGCACATGTCGCATATGATTCAGCTTTTATTATTTTAAGAGGACGTTGACTGTTCAGTGTTAAGGAAAATCAATTAGAAGAACAATAGATTCATAATAAATAATAAATTCATATAAAAAACGGTCCCAAATCAATCAGAAATATGTCCATTCACATGTTACCAGTCAGTAGAAATCATTAAATTATTATTATATAAACTTTATATATATTTAACGTTGTGGTGGGTGGTTCATGGACAGGTCTCCAATTTCTTTCTCTCCTGCCAAAAAAGTTGAAAGCCTAAATTTTCTTCTGCTTCCTCAGATATAATCTCTGTAGATTTTATCTCCCAACATGAAGGTTTAAATGCTGTTTCAAAACGTCCTCAGCACTGCCAGGAATACAGTTCTTGTAGAGAAATAATGAACTGATGAGACCTTTATTTACTTCTTGGCCTAAAAGTTTTTACATACAAACATAATGACTGAAAATACATAGTGTATATATAGTATATTATGACCTCAGCCTCCTCAGTGGTAGCTACACCTCTGGATTCTCTTATATTTGATAAAATCCTGAACACTCTCTGTGCTCAAAACAAGCAAAGCGATATCCTCCTCATCCTCCTGTCTCCCCTCTTCCTCCAACCAGGCTGATTCCAACAAGACCAGGATTGACGAGGCCAACCAGCGCGCCACAAAGATGCTGGGCAGTGGCTAAACGCCCGGAGGCCCAGAGCGTGGGCGCCCCGCGCCTCACGTCGACAGGCGCTGATATGCTTTCATCATGGTATTGACCTTCTAGGTTTGCACACATGCACATATCACCTCCCCTTCCCATTGTAAATGTTGTTCTGTGTGTCGTCTGTCGAGCTTTTTCAAGATGATTGTCCTCGTAAAAAGATGATTTCTTATACTCCGTATATCATTCTTTCCAAAGGTTGTATATAGTGCTGACTTGATGGTTCTCTAGCTCACCTGTGAAGTTTTTATTCTCTTTATCAAAATATATATATATCATATATTATTATATATCATATATAATATATATATATATAAAAGTACACTGCTCTGGATGACAAGTATATAATAGGAATGCTATACAAGCTGTTTGTTTTTATTCTTTTTCCTTTTCAGTATCTCAGTATCGTCTTAGTAAAGCTGTGTCATTCCATTGAGGCTACTGTCATGCTCCTTATTTTGGTGTTGTCACGACAAAAAAGGGGAAGACTGATGGAGAAACATGAGCAAAAGATTTACTGAGCGGCGTTACAGATGAACGGGATCGCAAAAGAGCACTTACAATCAAAAGGCAGTCGTTGGTACATTTTCCTTCATCGCAATCATACTGAGTTACTGTTTAGACAATGTGCAACTAGACTCTCTGTAGCTGTATTAGACATTGCATTCCAAGTGATGTGAATTGTGCGTTCTCTGCATGACAAATGGTAGATTTTAGTCTTATAAATAAAACCTGTCTGAAAAATATATATAAAAAATGATAACATGGCAGTAGCAAATTGACAAAACGCATGCTCAGTATTAGGACACAGTTGATCGTTCCATACTCCTGCAAGTTTGCAATAGTGCCACTCTTTTTGTCTCGATATATTTACCGACTGTGACCATCTCGTTGTAAAATAATGCAAAAGGGATCAAAAAAGTGAGATAAAGAGGAAAAAACATGAGGACTTGGGGTTGTATTGCAAAAAAAATGACCTGTTTTCTAAATGATTATGCAGTTCAATGATGAAGATGTTGATTATGTGCTGAAAGATGAGGACTGGTTGTGTACTGTAATATAGGTTTTGGATGCTCTGAAAAAAAAAAATAAACGTTTGCAATGTAAAGCAAAGACGCATATTTCTGAGAGACCTTACTTTTATAAGACTGTATCTGTAAGTTTATTCTCCCCGTGTGGTTTGTTATTGGTAAAAATAATGATAATATTGAATAACAACAACTATACTCTGAAACAAAAAACACATACAAAAGGGTTTCTTTTTGTTGCTTCTGTACTTTAGAGCTATGCACACCAAATCGCCAAAATGTCGAGTAGTTAGAGTAAGGTGATTAAATACCTAAACCTGAATGACACAAAAGGTTCAACCGTGAGATTGATGTCCTCAACGCATGTAATATTAAAGACTCCCTCTCTGTATCCTGTCAGTGTGTGAAGTGGTGGACATTTTGTAGCTAGCTGAATTGATTAAAAGTAATAAACCCTAGTCGCGCCAGTGTCTGTCTTTATTGCTCCTGCGAGTCGAGAGGTTTTTGTCTCTCTGTCTCTCTCCAAAGTGACATTTACAGACAAACACAACCCAGACTGTGTTTTTCTACGTGTAGACTATCACTGATGTGGCAGACGGTCCAACCAATGTGCTTTTTACTAGCATTTTTAGGCGTCGAGCGGTGCAAAGGAATCATAATCAGATCATAATTAATACACTGACAGTCAGCAAGAGATTTTGAGATTCATGTAGGCCGTGTGCAGCTGGAGCATGATTTAGGAAGAATGTAATGTAATGTAGAGGATCCATTCAGTTAATCTGAGGCCAAATATAAATAATCTAAAACACTGTGGAGACAATCTGTCATTTCTCTGATAAGAGTCACTTCCACAGAGCTGTTTGAAACACTTTATGTCAACAGTGCAAAAATAAACATGATGCTGTGTGATGATTTTATTTATTTATTTATTGACGAGTAAGAACCACTCCATTTTCTTCAGTTTTATTTGTTGAAGTCAGGTTAGTTTAGCTGGTTATATTACAGATTGTTTAGTTTTTTATCCTGATAGCTAACGATGGAGT
>NC_092029.1:5080884-5083384 GCF_042242105.1 Pempheris klunzingeri
TGTGAGATTGAATTGTGTAAATTGAATATTGAATCCAGACTCCACCCTAGACACAGATAATTGGTATGGATGGCTCAGTGGGTTAGTGCGCTCAGTACAACTGTTGTTAGCCTGATTCCCTCCACACAGCTAAAACAGCCCGTAACGGATGTATAATTCATGTGTGAATGAATTGAATAGTCTGTGTTTTGAATAAAAGCATCAGACTGTTTTTCCTTGGATGCCTGCGCATGATTTATTCAGGATAAATACTCAAAAATGGCTGTTTTAATATTTCTGATTGTGTTAGCCGTGCCTGGAGCTATACTATTACTCCCACTGTGCTCTGGTCAGCTGTGGCCCATGAGCCATGTGGAAGAGAGTCTGAAATGCACAGTCAGAATAAAAGTGCACTGCAGGGGTACATTTAGTTCTGAAAGGTAAACACTACAGAAGTGCACCTCATCAGCAAAAGTGATAAAAATATCCTGACTTCTTTGGTTTTATAGGTGTGATGGACTTATAGTGTGTTTAGGATGTATGAGGCACAGTGCTTACATTGATTGTATCTCGGCATATCGCTGTTTAAAGGTTCATGGCGTTGTAGGCACTTCTGTCTCAGTACATCGTGGTGCTGCCGTCGTCAAGGGTTTGATTCCCACTGGATCCGTGCACGCTAAATATAGTTAAACTAATTAAAGGCAGTGTTCACGTACACCCCCCCCGCCCCTAAAAAGCAACTTCAGTCATTAACCATTCATCTCTGGGTCAATGAAAACTTGACTTCAGATCACATGGAAAGAACACACAGGAAATAGATTTTCCATTACTGCCTTTTTCTGAACTCATAATCGTAAACTTTTTTTTGAGAGCAACCAAAACAACTCTGCCAAACAGGAGCTGCTACAACCTGCAAACTGAAGGTCACCTGCCCGACGAAAACACCTCAATGCAATGTTACACTACTTTCTGTACGCCTGCTAGCTCGTCTGCGTTTACTACAAGAAGGTATCGGTGAGGTGAGAGCGCGAAACTTTTAACTGAGCCTAAAAAAATGAGCCCACCAACTATTCAGACTGACTGCAGACATATAAGACAGTTATGTGGTCACAGCTTAATGCTACTGACGTAAAAAGACACCATTTTTAATAATAACTTCCTACTGAAATGCGTCTGTGGCAATTTATAAACCAGTGTGGCTTAAGAATCAGTTTTTGGAGAAGTAGCTAGTAGTTGTCAACTTCATGTTTTCCACAGCAGTTGAAGAAATGTGCTTCTTCACGAGCTGTTGTGTCTTTAAGTTGATTAACATCGACTTGTACATCTGTGTCGGTGGAACAAGGTAGCTAGCTAGCCATGGAGGTGAATTATGTTCTTAATCTTAATCCAGCCAACAAAACTCTGACTGCCCAACCACACAACACCTGGCCTACTTAAATCAGAGATGAGATTTAAAGGTCTGGAACCAGCTACTAATTGTGGTCATTCATCAGTAAACATGCTAGCAGAGCAGTGGGGCTGGAGTCAACCAAAGACGCCAGCGGTTTCTACCTCCGCTATGCTAATTCATTCACTGAAGAAGAACATGGACCAGAAGGAGGAAACGTGAGTGCTGACAGTGCAGCAAATAAATTAGCGTAGTGGTGGAATAATCATTCGTCTGTCCCACGCAAGAAGAAGAACACCGAGCAGAAGAAGAAATGTGTGTGTGTGTGTGTGTGTGGGGGGGGGTGTTATTCCATCGCTACACTAAGACAAATTTCTGAGTTTTGACCTTCTGCTTTGTGTTCTTCTTCTTGTATCTCCCTTAAGACCAGCGCCAGTTCTCCACTAGTGGTGAATTACAGTACTGTGGCAGAATAGATAGAGGAAAATAATGGATTTAACACCTGTGAGTCTGATCAATAAATCTATATATCAACCAGCCAATCAGAGGACACCTACAGATTAGCGTGTTAGCTGTAGTACAAGCCTGGCTACCTCATGTGACCCTCTGCATGCAGCTCCCTCACTAGTCCCCTCTGACAGAGCGTGTAAGACGTGCAACAAAGGTACTCCAGCCAAGGACATTTGGGTTTTATCTTATGCATCTTACCCGCAGGATGCTTCCCAACAGTGTTTTCATTCATCTTTCAAATGTTTTGGTTGGACACTTGCGCCTTTCACGCAGCGGCCCATGTGTTAAAACAACTGGAGAGTTAAAAGTAAGGTTTTAACTTACAGTGGAAGCACAGCCGGCCTAAGTGGCCAAGATGGCTTAGAAGAATAATGCTCCTCTGTATCCCCCAGGTTATAATTGTCTTCAATAGGCCTCCTGCTGATTCGAAATGGACTCATTGTCCACAGTGCTGGGCACCTCTGCTCAATTAGCCTCTCTCCACTTAGTCGTGCTGAGCTATTGCTGGTCGCATCCTCGCACACTGGCACAAGTGTGTGTGTGCACATAAATACACACTGACACATAAAGAGCGCTGTGCATGAGCGCGGTCACTCACGCGCACAACCACGCGTAGAAAGACGT